>NC_142084.1:24163466-24466015 GCF_054644295.1 Miniopterus natalensis
CTGTAAAGGTCAATTAAATCCATCTGATCTAGTGTATCATTTAGGGTCACTGTTTCCTTGATTTTTTTGTCTGGAAGAGCTATCCAGTGAAGTCAGTTAAAGTTCCCTAGTATGACTATCACTGATGATCTCCCTTAAAGTCCTCTAGAAGTTTTTTTTATAAATTCAGGTGCTCCTATATTGGGTGCATATATGTTTATCAGGGTTAAATCCTCTTGCTGGATTGATCCCTTTAGTATTATGTAATGACCTTTCTTGATTCCCATTATGGTCTTCATTTTGAACTCTATTTTGTCCGATATGAGTACTGATACTTCAGCTTTTTTTTTTCATTTCCATTTGCATGGAAAATTTTTTCCATCCCTTCACTCTCATCCTGTGTGAGTCTTTTGTTCTGAAGTGGGTCTCTTGTAGACAGCATATATTTGGGTCATGTTTTCTTATCCATTCAGTCACCCTATATCATTTTATTGGGGCATTTAATCCATTTACATTTATGGTTATTATTGCAAGATATTTATCTATTGCCATTTCATTTCTTTATGCCTATGTTTCTCATTCTCTTTATTTCTACTTTTAATTATAGCAGTCCCTTTAACATTTCCTATAATGCTGGTTTTGTAGCGATAGTCTTTTTGCCTTTTTTTTTTTTTGTCTGGGAAGCTCTTTATGTCACCATCTATCTTGATTGATAATCTTGCTGGATAGAGTACTCTTGGTTTCAGATCCTTGTTTTGCATTTCCTTGAATACTTCATGCCATTCCCTTCTGGCCAGTAGAGTTTCTGATAAGAAGTCAGCTGACAGACTTATAGGAGCTCCTTTGTAGGTAACAGATTGCTTTTCTCTAGCTTCAAGATTCTCTCCCTGTCTTGGATTCTTGGAATTTTAATTATGATGTGTCTAGGTGTGGGCCTCTTTGGGTTCTTCTTGCTTGGGAGACTCTCTGTGCCTCCTGAACTGCTATGACTTTTTCCTTGACCAAGTTTGGGAAGTTTTCTGTCATTATCTCATCAAACAGGTTCTCTAACCCCTGCTTACTTTCGACCTCCTCTGGCACTCCTATAACGTGAATACTATTACCTTTCATGATGTCCCACAGCTCCCTTAGACTGTCCTCCTGTTTTTTGTTTTTTCTTTTTGAGTCTCTGATTTTTCCTACCCAGTCTTCTAATTCACTGATCCGATCCTCAGCTTCCTCTAATCTGCTGTTTATTCCTTCCAATATATTCTTTATTTCTGCTATGTCATTCTTCATTTCTGACTGGTCATTTTTCATAGTTTCCATATCTTTTTTCATGCTGTTGAGCATCCTTACAATCTGAACTCTGTATCTGAGAGACTGCTTATCTCCATTTCATTTAGCTCTTTTTCTGGACACTTCTCTTGTTCCTTCATTTGGGGCTTTTTTAGTCTCCCCATTTTGGCTACTTTTTTCAGTTTATTTTTAAGTGTTAGGGAGATCTACTAGGACTCTCAGTATTTTTGGAGGGTCTCTGGTACAGGCCAATGTCAGATGCAGTTTGTGACCCTGAGTACCCTGTTTGGAGCTATCAACAACCCTAGGCTTGAGGTCTCCAGTGCTGGAGCTGGGTGTGTTTGGATAGGACCAAGACGCACACCAAAGTCTGCTTTTCTAAGGCCCTGGTCCGGAATCAGATCAGGCAAAGACTCAAAGCACTCTGAGGTCTGCCTCTGCTTGCAGGCTGATTAATCTGATTCTCTTAATGAGCCTCAGGCTGTAGAAACTCCACAGGGTGGGGCTGCTGGGTGTTATCAGTCTCTTAACAAGCCTCAGGCTGTGGAAGCTCCTCTGGGCAGGGCAAGAGGCTTTCCAGCAGGGTGGAGCAATTGCTTCCCAGTCAGGCAAGAGCCAAAAATTCGCTGCGGAGAAAGATGTCCACAGTCTGGGAGAATGACTCAGCACAAGAATCAAGATGGGTGTCCCCTGATCTCACTCTCCAGAGCCCACAACCCCAGACTCTCCCCACACAGTTCCAGTCTATTGCACTCCCCCTCCGCTGGAGCCCAAGGTAAGTGGCTGCACAGGAAATGTTGTACGTTGGCCCTTTAAGAGGGTGCCTGAAGTTCCAGCTGTCTCTCCCTGGCAGACAGAAATCTTGCTGCTTTTCACAGCCAGATGTTATGTGGGCACCTCTCTCAGTTCTGGTGCTCTGGGCTGGGAAGCTCAGCCTGGAGTTTAGGCCCCAGAGTCCTCAGTGGGAACCCCCCACAGCTGAGCTATCTCTCTGGACCTTCAGGTGCTGCCTGTGGGAGCCCAGCCAGACCTCTAGCTCCGTGCTTCCTACAGTCTCTGTGCGGTCTCCACTTTTCCTCCTTGGTTATGAGGGTGCTCTTCAGTTTGTCTTCAGTTGGTTTTCAGGGTGGTTTTTCTGTTTTAGTTGTAAATCCAGATTGGTCCCAGGAGAGTGTCAGTGTAGCTTCCACTCAGTCCACCGCCATCTTGGATTTCCCCCTTAGTTGTAATTCTGATGTGGTTGTGAAAGGAAGTGAGTACTGCATTTACCTATGCCAGAAGCCCTCTACATAAATTCTTAATTGAATACGTAAAAAATGTCAACCTCAACATACAGAAAGAACACTTTATTTTCACTCAGATACCAGTTTCCCAGATATCAGGAAGTGTTCAACCATAAACCCAGTTTCCTAAGGCAATAATCTAGAAGTTATTTTCTCCCAGTTTGTTCTCAGCCCCTGCTTACCACTACATCAAATCTGTCAAGTTTTAATGATTCAAGTTTTAGTCATTCTACTTCTGAAGTATATTATGAGTATCTTTACCTTGCTATATCTACAGCTACCACATTGGTTAATCACATTATTTTTCATCTGAACTTCTGCAGCCACCTTTCAAGTTGTTCCCTTGCTTCTACCCTTGAGACCTCCAATCCTTCCCTTCACATCATCTTAAAATGAGAGGCAGATCCCATTCCTTCTCTTCTTATAATCCCTTAAAGGCTTCCTACTGCACATGGAATAAGAATTCAAATGACTTCAAAGGCTTTTCTGATCCTTCCTGCCCTTCAGTGATCGCTATGCTCCTGTGACATTTTTCTTTCCTGAGTTCTGTTTGTCATTCACTTCATTCCAGTTTTAACAGGGCTAGGACCTTCTAATTATTCAATTCTCAGTTTAAACATCTATTCCTCAAACAGGCTTTCCCACATATAGAATAGCTCCATTCTACCTACACACACCCATTTTTCTCCCTTTCTTTCATTTTTTTTCATAGCATTTATCAAAATTCATAAAGGTTTTTTCCTTTGATGACTTTTATGCCTGTGTCTCTTATTCTGTGAGAGTAGCAGCCATGTCTGCCTGGTTGACTACTGTATGTCCATCACCTAGCATGGTTCCTAGGGCAGCATAGGTATTCAAGTAATAGTTCTTAACAAGTACATGGATTTAGGTAGACTTACCAATATATATAATATTCTGAATCATTCTGAAAAAAATATTTTAATGTAAGTCATACTGATATTTTCCTCTTAAAATTTTATTGAGACAAGATGGGATTATAAGTATATAAACAAAGGAACCAGCAACATAATTTTAGAAAACAGTATGGAGATTCCTGAAAGAATTAAAAATGAAACTACCATATAACCCAGCAACCCACTTCTGTGTATATAATCCAAAGGAAATGAAATCAAAATCTCAAAAAGATATCTGTGCTCCTATGTACACTGCATTGCAGCATTATTCACAATGGCCAAGATATGGAAACAACCTAAATGTCTACTGACAGATAAACGGATGAGGAAAATTACACATACACACACACACACACAGAGGAATGTTATTCAGCCATAAGAAAGAAGGATATCTTGCCATTTGCAAAAACATGGATGAACATAAAAGACATTATGCTAAGTGAAATAAGTGAGGCACAGAAAGACAAATACTATTTGACCTCTATTATATGTGGAATATAAAAAAGTGGCATTTACAAAACCAGAGAATAAAACCTTGGTTGCCAAGGATTGGAGGGTGGAGAAAATGGGGAGATGTTGGTCAAAGGGTATAAACTTTCATTATAAGATGAGTAAATTCTGGGGATCTAATGTATAGCATGTGACTATAGTTAATAATACTGTATGGCATACTGGAAATTTTCTAAGAGAATAGATCTTAAGTATTTTCACCACAACAAAAGGTAACTATGTGAGGTGATGAATATGTTAATTAACTTGATGGTGGTAATCATTTTAGTGCATACATATACCAAATCATCATGTTGTACATCTTAAATATATATAATTTTCATTTGTCAGTTCTACCTTAATAAAGCTGGAAAAAATGGTGAAAGTAATATAAATTTGATATATCATTATGCTATAGTCCTCAGTAATGTTTAGTGTACCAATCAAGAGCATAAGGCTTTCCAAAACACCAATCCTTAGGAGAGTGAAAGGCACTTCCTATTTCTAAACTAGTTTGATTCTTATAATTGTATTTAAAAGGAACTTCTTAAAATGTCAAATTTCATTTTTAATTTCATATTTCACTTGATATTTAAAGGTGAATTCCATTTGTCAGTGAGGTATCCTTCAAAAACATGTCTATTGCCCAGCCAGCTGGCTCAGTGGTTGAGTGTCAAACTGTGAACCAGGAGGTCACGGTTGGATTCCAAGTTGGGGCACATGCCAGGGTTGGCGGCTCAATCCCCAGAAGTGAGCATGCAGGAGGCAGCTGATCAATGACTTTCTTTCATCATTGATGTTTCTATCTCTCTCCCTCTCCCTTCCTCTCTCTGAAATCAATAAAAAAAAACACACAACCCATATAAAAACAAACAAACAAAAAACCATGTCTATAAATAACCTTTGCTCATTTATGAAATGAGGGAATTAGGTATGAAACAATATTGCAAGTTTTTGCAATTACATGAAAATAATAGTCTAGCTTTTCTAAGGGAAAAAAAAAAAAAAAAAAGCTACTCTAGCCATACTTGTTTTTCAGGTTTTTTTTTTTTAATATTTAACAACACAATAGATCAAATCAACTATGTTGTGATGTAAACCCAGCTAGTTTAATACTTTAACAATATCCTAGATTTTGTCATGTACATGTAAACTTGTACCTAAATACTTAAAATGAAATGGATATTTGAAATGACAATGATATATAAATGGACAGATGAAATAGACATAACTCAGATCTTAATAAAATTCTCTTTTGGGCTGAAATTTTCCAGTGATTGAAATCGAAAAAATAATTAAGCTCAAATAGCCCCAAGATTGCATTTCTTTGTTTCAGTACAGACTCAGTCTATATTTGACCATTATTTTAAGATCCAAGAAGCTGTCCTTAAGTGTAAAATGGAAATGCATTTCAAGCAGTGTTATCTCTGCAATTCAATCTCTTGGGGAAAGGGCAAAAAAGATCATGTTACTAGTAACTTGAAAACAAACCATGCTGGATGAGGTATGAAATGTAATAAATCTTAACACGTATATGCTTATTTTTTCTCTTTTCTGCAGAACCTGAGTGAACAACTATATTCTTATGAGACAAAATAGGGTTTATAATAACAGAATTAGATTATTGAAAGACATTTTGATTTTAATCTTTCTGTTTCTTTTATTTTTTATTTTTTATTTATTTATTTTAGTTTAAAATATTACAGATGTCCCTTTTTCTCCCCAATGACCCATTCCACCCCGTCCCTTCTCCCTCCCCAGTCCCTCTCCCCACCATTGTCCGTTTCCTTGGGTTGTGCATATATGCATATAAATTCTTTGGTTACTCTCTCCCCCTCCACCCAACGGCCCTCCTCCATCCCTCTGACATTCATCAGTCTCATCTATGCTTCCATGTCATTAAATCTATTCTGTTCATCAGTAAGCATCTCCTCATTCTAAGGCAGATCTCATTGTAATTTTTCTACTTGCCATGAGTAAAAAATTTCAGGGCACTAACAGAAAGAAAAATACACATTTCTTTGTATTCCCTATTAAAAAGAGTGTGTAAACCATATTCAGCCATTATTCATGACTCTCTCCAACATCTCTGCCTGGCTGTGGACAATTCAGTGGTCCATGTAGCCTTAGACCCCAAGGTGTTGCTGTTTTGATCTGTTAGGGGCAGACAAACTGGGGAGGGGATGGATCACAACCTCCATCTGACTGAATATCTGAACTTGATTTTCCAGTCTATTTTTATAATCATGCAGAAGTGAGACAAGTGATAAAATTCATACATTGCTATGCTGCTGTTTACTATAAAGTCCTAAAGCAATTTCTTAAACAGAGAAAGATATTTTCCAAAGTATGTTTAGATGGAGTAATCATGGGATTCCTGAACTAAAAAACTTAAAGCCAGGAGATACATATATGATATTCAATATTCCACTGTGCAAATTTGTACATATTTTACAGAAAAAAGGGGAACTCTTTCTTAGAACAATATTTGTAATTTTTAAAATATTCTCTTTTCCTATGAGAAGAGAAACATTATATGACAGAATAAGAAATTCAGGGTTTCCCCTAAATTTCCCATAAAAATCTCAAACTATAAAGTCAATACTGAGCTGTATCAAATGGATGGATCTCTTTATTAACCCTAGAATTAATTTTATCATATTTAGGAACCATTATAAATATAAAAATCATATGTGAGGCACCATATATACACAATAAATATTAAAATCATATATAAGTTTCTAACTTATTTTGTGTATTGTGAGATACTATATAGATGGAGAAAA
Source organism: Miniopterus natalensis (assembly GCF_054644295.1). Lineage (NCBI taxonomy): Eukaryota > Metazoa > Chordata > Mammalia > Chiroptera > Miniopteridae > Miniopterus > Miniopterus natalensis. The sequence goes on from NC_142084.1 coordinate 24,170,196, forward strand.
GAAAAAGGTACTTTTAAGGGGCAGACATTTTAAATGACTTCCCATGGTTCAAGTGATTTGTAGTTACAGAATTTTTAACAGCAAAGATGGTTCACAGAATGGTTAAATTTATAAGACTAGATGCAGTTTACCAAATGGGATCAGCAAAAGCATCTAGTAATCCAAAGTAAGAAATGAAGGTGAGGTTTAAATGAACTGGAGAACTCCCGAATTAAGTGAGCATCTCTCTCTCATGAACATAATGAGCTTATATTATAAGTATTCTTTGATTCACTCCAGCAATCCAAAATTGCTTAAGCATGCAGCAAAGCAGTAATTTTATTTGAAATTACTTGGACTTTATATTTGCTGAATGATCATGGCTTGTGTTTTTATTAGTTTTGAATTAAGAAAGATGACCTTCTTAGATATACTAGAGGTTAGAACTCTATTTAAAAGTTACTTTTTAATAAGAAATTCCACATTTCTCTCAAATAAACTGCAGATTCTTAGCATAAGAATAATATACAAATAATGCTCAGAATCTCACCAGCTTCATCCAAGGCAGGTCATTATATAATTCATCCTTCCTATGGCCAATTATCTCCACCTCCTTCCTTTTACCCACAGATTTTTATATACAGTGAGTCCTCAAATAATGTTGTTTCATTCAATGTCATTTTGTTAGAACATTGATGAAATGCTGTAAGAACTTAACTCTTGTTTATTATCAATTAGCCTATGGTAAAATTAGTTTTGTTATATGTCATTTGCCAAAGTCCCAAGTACCTCCTGATGAACATTAAGTGAAGACTTACTATATACTTATGCAGTGCCATCAGCACCTGAATAGCTGATTTGTTTGCTGTTCACACCCACCCTTCTGAGATGCACAGTCATGAGGGGATTTGAAACTATGCAATGCTATGGAAGGTCCAATCTGGGCTAACCCTTCGCAGAGGACAACTTAAATATCTATAGTTTTGCCATGGGGAAGAAGTGCGGCCCTGGGAAACTTTAGGCATATTCCAGCAAATTGTGAGAAAGAATTCTAAAATGTTAACCACTCAACATGCCTCAGAAAGTACTGTTGCCTTCACTAGAGTTTTCAAACAGATAGTTGACCATTTTGTCTTAGATGACAAAGAGATTTTTATTCATCTATTGAGGGTTATACAAGCTAACTGCTAAAGTCTCTTCAAGTCTAAGATTATATTTCATAATATTTAGTCCTCTGATTCTTTGAGAAAACAACCATTACCCCCTTTTTTTCACACATAAAGTCATTTGGCAAATATGGGTAGTGAGACAGTGTATTAGGATGTATATTTGGGAGCTCTTTACCCAGAGTGCACCTTGGGTAAAGTCCTATGATGCAAAGTCATGGGTAAGCCCAACAACAACAACAAAAGCACTAAAATTTTCACTCTAGGTGCTCAACCTTGGGCAAAAATCTTATCTCCCAAAGTCCTGATCAACCCATCTATAAAATGAAGGGGTAAGATAACATTATTAATCAAATATTTTTGAATGATCACATCACTGTATTTCAGACTCTCAGATTCGAAGTGTAAAGATATATCTTCAAAGTACTTAGAGTCAAGTTATATGTGCAACAATAGAGCCCAGTGGGGGATGGCATTTCAGGGGAGACTTCCTGGAGGAGGTGAACTCAGAATATAAAAATGATAAGGGCTGAGTCCAGGAGGACCTAATTTGTCCCACTGAGAAACAAGTAGGAATCTAAGGCCTGGCACGCCTGAAAAGTATTGGTGGGTGACTGTGTGTGTGAAGGTATTGGAGTAATGGAGAGAAATGATGAAGAGTCCTTGTGAACACTCAACTCTTCTGAATGTTTGCTGCTCAGCTGATTGTTTAAAAATTTATGTTTCACATTCCTACTCCGTTGTTATTTCATAAGGATAGAGACCACATTTTAATGCTATTTTGAGTTTTCCTTCTTTTCAACGGTAACCCTCTAAACCCACCTTCCTTATAGCGACTGCTCACAGGAGACTCAGTATACTGAATGCTATTTTACTTTTCCCCTAGGTAAGGGTACAAAGTTAAAATTGCAACACAAGACTCCAGGCAATTAAGCACCCCTTGGCCTTTTGCATAAACAAGTCCTGGCCTCTTGCCTCCACTCCGTCTTGTAAAGCTTCTGCAGCTTCCCCTACACCCTCCCAACTGCCATGCCTCAATTGGGCCTAAATAGGGAACCATGGCCATGCTTGAGACATATCAATGTGAAATGGAGTCTAACTGTGAAAAATACTGTTTAACATCCCCTCAGCCTCCTTGGCAGTAGAACTGGTGCTCAAAGCAGCAATAAGGTGCTGAAATTTGGTGGCCTGAAAAACAATTACAAATGAAATCAAAGCTAGTTGCTAAGTCTGCAGCTGTGTTGTCTTGGAGCTTTTTCTGAGGGCTCTCTACAACTACTTTATGTTGCTGCCTTGTTTCAGACAGAAATGGTCCTGTGTTTACTCCGTGCTTACTAAGTGGCTGGCACTAACTTTAGAAAGCCATATATGGAAGTATGTAGTGGTATAGCTAGGGTAGGTATAGCTAGCTCATGAGACACAAGGTTTGCTATTGAGTATTTTTGTGCCAAAGGTGATAATTACTGAATGTCTTTATATGGGTACTTGACAAACAATCACAGGGACTTTATTCATTTCAGAGCCAGTACGTATGAGTATCAGGCTAAAATCCACACTCACAGTTTTCATGAAGCACGAAGAGTAGCAAATTCTCCATATGCCAAGTGAAAAAGGAATGTTTTCATCAACCCTGCTATTAGAGAACAGTTCGTTTTCCTTTGGTTCCAATTGATCCTGACGGCTTAAATGTGTGGTAAGGTCCAATGTCTGAATCAGGAGAAGTGATTTCCTTTTAGGGGTGGGGGAGGAAAAGAGTCATTTGTCCTATCACTAGAATATAGAGATTTGGCACTAGAAGAAAAAAAATAGTCCACATGTGTAAGTGTCTTTAAGAAGCATTTATGTAATTTGACCCAGAGCAAAAATGGTCACATATCAGATGATGGTTTTTGGAAGAAGCATCAAATGATATTAAGATTTTTCTTTACTGGACACTTTTAAGTAAAATATGCTTCAAGTCTACAGAAAATTTATAATAGCATTTGTAATGAAAAATTCATTCATAAATGTAGGTTATGCCTTTGAGAAAGTTACCTAATATTTTTGCACTTCCTCAATAAATTGTCACATTGGATGCATTTGACTTTGTACAAGACAATTTTCTCATTATTAATTAGAGGTTGAAATTAAGTCATTAGATATTGGTGAAGATTTCCTTGAACTTTCTCTGTCCTCAGTATAACACCACTGAGAGGCACTATAGCATATGGATTACAGCATAAACTTTGGAGTCATGCAGAGCCAGGTTCAAACCCTGATTCCACTAATGTATCATCATAAGTGACAGAAAAACAGTATAAACTAGCTGAAGCAATGAAAGGAAATTAGTTTGTTCATATAATTAAAAACTTCCAGCACAAATGAAACTTTGTACCCTTTAACCAACATCTCCCCATTTTCCCCATTCCCTGCCCCACACCTCTGGCAACAACCTTTTCACTTCTACTTCTATGAGTTTTAACTTATTTAGATTACATATATGAGAGCATATGGCATGTGTTTTTCTCCGGTGACTTATTTTACTTAGCGTAATGTCCTCCAGATTCATCCATGTCACAAATGGCAGAGTAGATCTTAAATGTTCTTACCATGAAAAAATGGTAACTGTGTCAAGTAATGGAATTGTTAATTAGCTTGATTGTAGAAATCATTTCATGGTGTATATGTATGTGAAAACATCACCTTAAAATATATTTTTTTAACTTGTCAATTATACCTCAATAAAGCTGGGGGGGAAAAGAATTCCAGGGAAACCTGGATTCAAGTGGATCTGAACTCAGGGGGTAAAGTGTGTTGTCAGGACTGAATTTTTGTCCACTTCTTTGCATGGTTTTCTCTCCTTCATGCTATGACTTTATTTATTTGGTGGAAAATGGCTACAGCTCTACATTTTCTCAGGTTATATTCTAGCCAAGGAGACCACAGGCTTGTGGAGTGGAGCTTGAAAAACACATGACCTGAACACTGAGGGCTATTATTGGAGGGGAAATGAGTTGATTCTTGCTGACAAAAATGCCATTTTCTACCTAAAATCATTTTCTAACTATGTGATCTTGGGCAACTTATTTAACTCATCCAAGTCTTAGTTTCAAATGTAAAAGGGTGATCACTATTATAACTACTTTCCAAGGTGTCCTGAGATTTAAATAAATTTTTGAAAACAGTTTCTAAAGCTCTTGACAGAATGCATGGCAAATAATAAGTGAGGAATAACGCTGCTGAAAAATGTTCCAGAAAGAGCCAGGAGTAGGGGGTCCTGATCGCTGGGACTGGTAGTCTCTCTGAAGCAAAACCACATTTCTGTGACAAAAATACATTTGAAAGTGTGTGACTAAGTGCATGTAATAACTTAAACTTGCCAAAGAAAATTATACCAGCATTTATGAAAAATGAAGTATGTTTGGTAGAGAGAAAGAAAAACAAAAAAATCCATATCCTTGTTACATGAAAGTGCATCATTTCTTTTAATCCTTCTGCCTACAGAGGAAAAGAAGAGACTTAAGGACAAAAACATAACTTTATGTCTATGCATCCCTTTGATATAGAAAATTGATGAGATTTCCGTGTGTCTGGCAGTGATCTTCAGACTGATGGCTCAGTTTACCCACTGGATTACAATGATGGGGGTGGGGGAGCAGGTAGAGAAAGGGAGGGAAAGATGGAGGATAAAAGCATAAAACAAAGATGTGTGCTTTATTCCACACTGGCAAGTGAGGTCTGAGCTCCTGATCTCCTTGGAAACATGTTAATGACCTTATCCTGATTTCCTTGTAAGCAATATAGATTTCCAGGAGGGCAGCAAGACATAATTGCCCTTTTTAGGGAAATGGTTGAAAGTAGAGTACTGATTCCAAAAACTCTGTTTCTAATAGTCCAGATTTTCTGGAGGCTATGGGGCTGAAACATGGTGGTTCCCCCATTACTTCAGCTATACCCACTCACATGGTAAAGACAGTACAAAAAGCACAACAGGGCAAGGTGGGTGATGTGCTATGATAGGCTTGGCAATCGTCTTCTTTGCTGTTTCTATATCAGTGTCATCAGGCACAATCTGCATTGGTGTGAAATGCCATTCCATATACATGTATGTTTTTGCCACTGGATATTTGAATTCATCAGCATGCTATCATAATCAAATATGCAGCCACTTGGAATTGATCATTATGAGGAATAAGTTAGCATGTTATATTGAAGATATCTTAGTGACTGTTGTTTCAGGGGAAGAAGTACTAGAAAGAGTAGTTAAGGACCATAATAATCTGTATGACAAATAAAGACTCACTGATAAATTCACCTAAAATTCCAAGCCTGGCCCAGGATTTAAAATTCTGGAGAATTACATGGGATAGAGCAGTCAGTAAAAACATTTTACCTCTTACTAATCTTGCCACTAAACAAGAAACCACCTGCTGATGTTATAAACCCTCAAAGACACTGTTCTCTATAAACTTATATTTTAGAGTGATTAAAAGTAAGAAAAAATCTTTTATTTTTACCCTTAATTTTACCTTTTCTAGTGCTTTCATGTGCTTTATGTAGATCCAAACTTCCCTTTGCTGTAAGATTCCTTCTGCCTGAAGAACTCCCTCTAACATGCCTTGGATTGCAGGTGTGCTTGCAATGCACTCTCTCAGCTTTTTTTCTCTTTAAGAAAAATCTTTAATTTGCCTTTATTATGAAGGATATATGTGCTGAGCATAGAAATCTGAAGTTCTTAAAAATTTCATATCATAAAGTTATTGCTCTACTTTTCCTGACTTGCATTATATTCTGATGAAAAGTATGCTATAATTCTTACTTTTGCGTGTCTCTAGCTAATAATTCTTTTTTCCTTCCTTTGTTTGCTTTCAAGGTATTTTATTTCTGTTGTTCAGAAGTTTGACTAGTTTGCCTAGGTGTGGTGGTGTTTTGTTTGGCTGGTTGGTTTGGTTTTCATTTTGTTTACTCTGTTAGGGTTTTTTATGCTTCTTCAATATTTTCTTTCACTCATTTTGGAAATTCTTGGCCATTACCTCCTCTAATATTCTTATCCTTTTGGGATGCTAATCATATCTATGTTAGACTCTGTTATTATACCATAGCTGTCTGTGCCTCAGAGGCCTCAGATTGCTCCATTTACAGGCTTCTGTTGGCTTGTGCTTAATATATAGCCTGAGGTGCAAGAGTATTTTTCTGTGTTTCAACTCCACCCTCAGCTTTCAGTGGTCCCTGAGTGTCTATCTGTGCCACGGAGAGGGCATTTTCTTGTTTTCATTAATAAACTGCTGGGCTTATGGTGGTGTAGGAGGGAAGTTCTCAGCTCTGTTTGCTCAGCTTCAATATTATGCAGGCCTGTGAGGAGCCTTGGGGCCTTTTTTCTTTTCAGTTACAGTTTACATTCAATATTATTTTGTGTTAGTTTCAGATGTATGGCATAATGGTTAGATAATCATTACTTAGAAAGTTCCCCCCAATATTTCCAGTCCCCACATGGCACCATACTCAGTTATTACAATATTATTGACTGTGTTCCCTGTGCTGTACTTTATGATCTGGGGCCTTTTATGTATTCCTGCCCCTCCTCCACTTGGCAGCTAAATTCTACCTAGACTTGGGCAGGAGGACAGTTCTTGTTCTTCCTGCAGTTGGGCAGACTTCTGTTTGGTTTGATGCCAGAACCTGGGATCAGTGCTTTTCCTGCTTCTTCCCCACGGCAGAGGGCATTTGCTTCTACCCTTCCTTAGAAACAGTGGATCTTTATCTGGGCTCTGGGGCTGGGAGGATTTGAGTCCTCCCAAGGCTCTGTGTGTTTTTCATATGAGAAGGGTCCAGAAAAGCAGTTGGTATTTTGTGCCTGACTCAAGTGGTAGCTGATGACCACTTGCAGACCTGCATTGTGGAGACACTTTCCGACTTCCTGCTCTTTTGTGGGCACTATGGAAAAAGGTTTCAAATTAGTATAACCCCCCCTTCCTGACTGGATCACTCAATTATTCTAAACCGACTTGCTAGCCCTGCTTACAGCCTACTTACTGCATAGCTGTAAAGGATGCAAAGGGCTATATAGGGAAATAGTCTATTACAGAGGATCTAACCATTGCCGTGCATGCCAAGAGAAAATCAGCAGCAGAGGCTTTCTATGCCCTTGAGCTCAAGTAAAGAGGAATAAGTGGCTTACTCAACATTTTCAAAGTTTTCAGCAGCATAAATCCTTTTTCATAAGAAATATTAAGTGGAATCCCAAAAAACTGAGAGGGAAATAACCCAAATTTTATTAATGTTGTTTAACTACATAGAATTAAATGCATAACCTTTACTTATTAGAAAGTAAATAAAATGACAAGGTTAGTTTTTGATGAACGCAGGCATTTAAAATTTGGTGTTATGGACAATGGTTAAATCTAATACATGCATGCAAACTTCACTTACATGGACAAGTGTATAGCTATAAATGTTTATCCTAAAATCTTAAGATTTTCTCCTTGGAAATTGCATAAATATATAGAAACCTGACATAAAATCAGCATACTTGTCATCTTTAATATGCTAAGCTATTCTACATAACAAAATTGTGTTCGTCACATTTTCATAGCATAAACATATTTAGTGAAATTTAATTTTGTAAAATCCTGAACCAATCTAAAAATTTAGCATCTACCTGAATCATTAGTTTACAAGACAGAGTATCCATAAAAATATTGAAATAAATAAAAAAATATATATATAATTTCTAGTTAGTCTGATAGAGGAAAATATATTATTTCCCACCCTTAGTCAGATATTTTGAATGAGGCTCAAGACCTTGTTTGCTGTTACATTCTCCCCTAACTGAATACATTAGTTTCTATTTAGGTTATTTAATGAAGTTTGCCAAGAAATTTAGCTTCATAATACCAACTAAAATAGCTCTCTCTTAAGAGATTGTTCCATTAAATCACTCTGATAAAAGCATACAAGTTATTACTTTTTTTTGTACAAATAAATTTATCTAAAACCTTTCTTTTTGGGGGGGTGGGGGTGGTGTTCAAATATATATATATTTGTATTTGTATGTGTGTGCGCGCGCGCCACGAGAACCAATGCAAGATGTGAGAAGTCAAGGCCTTAAAATGATCATTTTGATACCCAGGATATACCTATTTCAATTACAGCCTTATCCATAGGAGATTACATTTTAGCTTTCCATACTCACTGCTGTAAATTCAGCCTCTACCAAATTAAGAACACTTTAATACACTGTGGTTGCAGATTTAGGCACCTTTTGAAAATAAAGTGATTAGCACTGAAACACTTTTTCCTTTCAAAAAAAGCTTCTGAACAAATTGATTGGACAAAGTATCAGTTCCATCTCATTATTAAAGAATAGCCGTTTGGTAATTTCTCTGCCAGGCCCTTTGTTTTAATAAAAAATGGCTTACAATTTGTGATAGATGGAGTCCACTGGCTTGTTTACAATGCTTTCATCAGGTCCTCTGTGTCTCTTGGAGACCAGCTGAATTTCTTTTCCCTTCCATTTTGGGTTATACATTTGGAGCACCATGCAATGGCCTTGGCTATATGAGCAGCAGCAGAATGATTACCAGAACTGTTCCAACCACTGCTTCCAGCTTTAATTGACTTTCATTAGTCTTTGATTGTGTTGACAAAACCCAGCTGTGAGTTTGATTATTAATGCTTCTCTAAAGTCTTGGTGCTTATGATACCATCAGAGCAGGATAAATCAGGACTGGTATTGTAACAGATTATAATTTAAAGTGATTTTAAATTTCTGATAATGGATGCCACTTTCAGACCAATCAACAGATGATTCTTTTGACATAGCTAATAAAATGGAGAAAAACTCTGCATATGCTACCATTATGGTTTTATTGTATGATTCAAAAGTTACTGATAAAAAACAGAATTAAACAAAAAGGATTTCCATTGGTAAATATTGAAAACACCAGTATTAAACAAATCCACATATAAAATCCTATCACTGTTACCTTCAAGTTCATTTTTTGTGTAACTAATTCTCTTAGACCTGTGGAGAGATCATACTGATGGCTGTTTGCTGATGTGTTTCTAGCTGTGGTGGATAAGATTTCAGGGTAAATCATTTATCATTTTTGGGGAACTGTGATAGCTTTGTAATGGGTCACTTGGCTAGTTTGAACTACATTACCCAGAATTCCCATTTCTAATTAGGGTGAAGCATAAGGAGAGTCTTGCAAGATTTCGAAGAACCAGAAAAGGAAGCAGACATTTTTGTCACTGACACTTTGTTGCTGATTGACTGACTCATCTCAAAGGCACAAAGCAGCATTTGGACCTGCAATTGCTCTACCTTCTCTGGATTCACCTTCAGTTTTTCTGATTTCTGGGCCAAGGGTGTATTTAGCTCTGCAAAAAAGCTGCTTCTGCAGGATAACTTTTTCACTCAACAAGAATGGACAAGAGTTTTAGTTCTCATGGAGTTTCAGCACATTCTCATGGGGTTTCAGCTCATGTTCATGATTTTCCCTTCTTAACCTGACTGAACTTCAAGCTCCAATATTAGATGTGGGACAGGCATAGCTTTAAAAAGACTGCTTAGCCAGCCCTGTGACTGGGTAAGCCAATTAATTATCTGTAAGAAGTGTATATGTATATGTGTATATCTGTATATATAGGTATGCATGTGTATAAAAACAAATATTACCGGTTCTGCTTCTCTGGTTGAACCCAGAATTCCTAACCAAGCACTGACCCTAGTGGAAGAATATAGAATGGACTCTATGTTTGCTGTGGGAAGCGTGGTATTTTGTGCTGGAAGAAGGGCAGGGACAATGAGATAATGAATGGCAAAGGGTGTGTGAAATTGATATATATTACTCTCCTGTTTTCAGTTTTTTGTATCTTATTTGTCTGATTCCATGAATTCAATGTACTTATTACTAACAAAGTATTTTTTATAGTGGAAATTTGTCTTCACTTCTTTTTCTCATACCCAATAAAATACTATATGGCAGTTAAAACCATAGCACAATAGCCAATACTGCTACTGCCTAGTTATATAAATAGGGTATCCCCAAAGAAATTAGGAGAATTATCATAATCTATAATTACAATCAACTAAGTGCTAGGAGAAAATGGACCACTGTCTTCACAGCTTTGAGGGAAAATAACTTTTAATCTAGAATTCTATACATAGCCAAACTTTTCATTGAGTTAAAAAGAAAAAGAAAGTCATTTTCAGACATGGAGGAACTTAAACTGCTCTTCCACACACTTTGTCTCAGAGAAGTAATTACGAACGCACTCTGTAAAAACAGGAGTCGTCCAAGAAAGAAGGTACATGGAATCCAAGAAGCAGGGCAACTAAACCACAAGAGCAAATGGAAGAAATCTGAGGAAAGCAGCTGGGCAGTAAGCCTGAAAAGTAACTAGTCCAAAATGAAGGAGGGAAGTCTTAAAATTTCAAGAATATCCTTAGGAAAAAAGTGAACTTATGATAAAAAATAATATGATGGAGATGGTGAACAATCTTAGCACATTGTTTGTGGGTAGTTTTTTATCGCGCGCTCTACTACCAGTCAACGTAAAACGTATAAATACGTTTCCCGCATACAATGTGTTAGGAATAAAATTAATTATTCTCCTCTTCTTTTCAACAAGGAAAAAGAAAGATCACTACAAACTCCAGGAATTCAGAATAGGGAGACTTGCACAAGGAAGTCATGAGTAATGATTTCTGTGTTAGAAAAACGTATGGATAGGATACAAGTATGCTTTTTGGCTGCCTTGAACCTTTTGCACATCTGTTCTCTGCTTAGAGAGTTTTTGTCTCTGAATCTGTATACCCAAGCCTGAAATCCCAAACTTACTTTTCCAGCCTCCCTTTTCAGTCATGGCTGTGATGCAGGCTCTCCCATTCAGGTGTACCCTTGTAAGATTTTGATTTAAAAGTAGATAATGTGAAGATGTAAGTACCACCTTGTAACAAGAGGTTGGCAGAGACAGTGTTCAGTGAGAGACAGAAGTTTAAACTTCAAGTGCGCAGAATACACAGGTGTAGTTTGGTGACTGTGTTTTGGGACAGAAGCAGTGGGGCATCATTGAATTGCTTCCATGATATAATTTGTCAATGTGGCTCCTTACATTGCCTCTGAACATGATTGCCTGGCACTGACATAATGTCTGTAAATGAACTTATTTTCTAATTAAGCTGCATATAATTCTTTTTGCCATTTGGAATGGAAAAAAAAAGTCACTAAATAGGAATTGGTACCAACAGTAGTTTGAGAGAGCAGAATTTGAAGGAAATGAGAATTAACAATTGGTTATTTGACATCAGTGAAAATCTCACTAGTATTTGGGCACCCAACTCTGGTAACCCATAACAGAGATAAAATAGTTGATTAAAACATCAGGTATAATTTCCTAGAATAAAGTACACACTGAAAGCAAGGTTTCTGAGGCCCTGTAATCACTGCCTATGAACAATATAAGGGACATAGATTCTTTTGTTTCTATACTGGAGAGAGATTAAAGAAACAGATGACAGGCTCAATGTTTTAAATTACTGGCTCAAATCATGAATAAAGAACCAGGGACTAAAAACAAACAAACAAACAAAAACCCGAGGGACTTACGGGATTTACTATGACTTTACTGAAAAACTTTTTAATCTTCTTTCATAGTGCTGAAATACTAAAAAATAAATAATATTTTAATTTTGTAAATTGCTAAATTATACCATTTTAATTTGAAATATTATCTGGACTCTTATGAGACTATTAGAACACTGGCTGTAAAAAAGAGTGGCACCCTGGGGATTTGAATGGGGATGTATAGGTATGTTGGGATGACCCAGAGAACCCCAAATTTCAAGTCTTTCCAGCCACATTGACAAACTAGCAACCCCTTCTTTTCCGCCTGAGGAGACTATTCCTGCCTGACACAATTGTCAACTACTTCTGTCCTTCTCTTTTTATTGTTCCCTCTGGAATCAGGTGATGGTTAACAAACCTACCTTGTCAGGAGATAACTCTCTTAATCAACACTTTACACAACAGGCTCTTAAATCTGAAGATTTAAAATATATCAGCTCTGGTTTTACATATAAGGAGCTTAGAAATCGCCACTCTGTCCTAAAACAAGTAAAAAGCTGAACAAAATGAAAAATTAACAACTCCTCTTAGAGCCATAAGAGAAGTAAGGTCATATGACAAACTGCTGTTCTAAAATTGGAGAGACCAACAAGCAAATACAGAGAATCACAACTTACCAGGACAGAAACTCATGAGCTAAAACTGCTGTGGGAACCAGTTTCTGGTAGGAAAGCCATAATTATATTTGACAAATTGCCAGAGGCTCAGAGTGGACAAGTCTGAGAGTTAAATATTGCAAGGAGGCTCAGTAATAGAGAGCCCCCACACTTTTGTGAGTTCTACTTCTGGAAATTTAAATTTTCACAGTAAATATCAGAGAATAATCCCCTCATGCTTCCAGCAGGGGGAGTTGGTAAAAGGAACCATTTTGTAATACTCCAGGGCACTCTGTCCATAACAAGACCTGACCTTAGAAAAAAATGGTTAACAAGGGTTTACCTGCTGGGGTATTATCAGAGACTAACGAGCCTGGGAAAAGAGAAATACTCAACTCCAGCCCTCTCTAGCCATTCTCTCCCACATAAGGAGGAAGAAAGAAACTGGGAAATATGTGTAATTCATAATCCAGAGTCACAAACTCACTAAAGACTAAGACCTAATCATAGAACTATAGAATGCTTCCTATTCCGCCCCCTCCACCACTATATTACTAAAGGCCTATTTACAGCAATTTCTTTTACCTGATACATCATGTCTAGCTATCAATAAAAAATTACAAGGTATACTAAAAAGCAAAAAACACCATTTGAAGGGATAAAGCATCAAAACCAGCCATGCAAGGATGTTAGAATTATCAGATCTGAAATTTAAAACAACTATGATTCATATGCTGCTAATGGATAAGGTAGATGACATACAAGAACAGATGGGCACTGTAATCAGAGAGATGGAAATCCCAAAAAAGAACAAAACAAAACAAAAGCTAAAACATAACAGAAATAAAAAATTTATTTGATAGGTTTATTAGCAGACTGGACACAGCTGAGAAAAGAATCTCTGGGCTTGGAGATCATAGAAACCTCTATAAAACTGAAATAAAAGGAAATGAAGATTGAAAAATACAGAACAAAATATTCAAGAACTGTGGGACAACTATAAAAGGTATAACATATGTGTAATGGGATTAATGGAGGAGGAAAGAAAAAGGATAGATGAAATATTTGAAACAATTATGACGAAGAATTTTCCTAAATTAATGTCAGACACCAAACCAAAGATCCAGGAAGTTCAGAGAACACCAAGCAAAATAAATGCCAAAAAATTATATCTAACCATGTCATTTTCAAACTGCAGAAAATCAAAGATAAAGAAAAAAATACTGAAAGAAGTCAGAGAGAAAACACACTTTACCTTGAGAGAAGCAAAGATAAGACTTATATTTTACTTCTCCTCACAAACCATGCAAGTAAGATGACAGTGGAATAAAATATTTAAGCTATTGAGAGACAAAAAAATAACACCATCAACTTAGAATTCTGTACCCGCCAAAATTATCCTTCAAAAGTGAAAACAACTTTCTCAGACGAATGAAAATTGAGGGAATTTGTTGGCCATAAACCTGCCCTGCAAGAAATATGACAAGAAATTTTTTTAGAGAGAAGGAAAATAATATAGTTCAGCAACTCAGATCTACATAAAGAAAAAATATTGAAGATTAATAAAGTAAACAATGTGTTATTTTTCTTATTCTTAACTGATCTAACAGATACAATCTGTTCAAAATAATAATAGAAGCAATATATTATATTATGTATGCTTATATGTGTGTATATGCATATATATATGCTTGTGTATGCTTACATATAAGTGAAATGAATGACAGCAATGATACAATGGGTCAAAGGGAGAAATTAGAATTACTATGTTAATATAGGAAACACACTACACATGAAATATTATAGGGTTATTTGAAAATGGAATTGGATTACTTGTAAATATTACTTGCAAACTCTAGGGAAACCAGTAAAAATATTTTAAAAAGTATAACTAAGAAAGGTGAGAAAGGTGATATTCTAAGAAAGGTGAGAAGACAGAATCATATAAAATGCTCAATTAAAGCCACAATAGGTAGAAAAAGAGTGGAAGACAAATAGAGGGACAAAGAGCAAAGACAATAAATTGAAAACAGTAAAATATGATATAGGGAAGTCATGAAATAAAGAAATACCATCAATTCAATAAAAGTCAGGCAAGGAGACAAAGAAGAAAATAAACAATTCATGGTATGTAAAAAAACAGAATATAATTGGATAAATCTAATATCAATAAGTACAATAAATGAGATTTTTTAAAAAATTATCAGTAAAATGGCTAAGACTCAAATTTTATAAAAAATAAAATCTAAAGCCACCTATATCCTAATTGTATAAATCTAAAGTTATGTTTAAAAGGTTTAAAGAGGTATAAAATATGTCATAGGCAGACAAAAAAATGCAATAGTAATAATTATATCACATAAAATGAATTTAAGGTAAAAATTTTAGAGTCAGCAGATTTTATCTTGACTAACAGAATTTTCCAAGAGGAGAAATGAGCTGTGAGTACACCACCTGCATGTGGTAACGGCATCCGATAAAGTTCTCTGTGGACCCCATGAACAGCCATCATTTGAATTAATACCATAACACAAACATTCCACAGTGTGCTCTTTCTGCACTCTAGCCAGCATTGTCCTGTCTTTTCTTCATGAAACAAAACTAAGCATACTCCTATTTTAGGACTTTCGCACCCATATTTTCCTCTGTCTGGAATTATCTTACTTCATATGTCCTATAACATATTCTAACACTTCATTTAAGTCTCTGGTCAAGTGTCAATATATCAGAGAAAGTCATTCCTGAATATGCTGTATCATATAGCAGACTCTCCATCCCTCTCCCTTACCCTGCTTCTATTGTCTCTATATCCTATACAATAACCTGACATTATATGTTGATTTCTTTATCGGTCCGTTTGTCTGTATCACTCACCTCACTAGTAGTAATGCCTCATAAGGGAAGGAACTTTGCTTCTTTTGGTCATTGCTTTATCCCCAGCACCTCAAAGAGTGTATAAATAAATGAAGAGAGAAATGCAAAGGCAACACTAGCAGACTAATATAGTAGGAATGTAAAGGATTTGATTAATTATGTATTAAAAAAGAGATGTCCCATGTATAATGTATAAATGTTTCATATTATCATATATAAATAATGTCCACATCTAAGTAAGCAAAAGATACATGAAGTGATGAAAAATGGACAAAGGCTAAAGAAACAATTTACAAAAGAAGCAAAAGAAACCCTATTCATATGAAAAGATTGTCTACCTCACTAGAAGTCAGAACTAAATACTAAAGAACAATGCATACTAAAACAACAATGCATTTCACCCCTTATATTCATAAAAACTAAAACAGCTCTTGTGGGGTTGGTATGTGAGAGTTAAGCATGAGAATTTAACAAAATTAGTAACAGCAATATCACTGGTGCAATCTTTTTTTTGAATTTTATATTGATTTATATATTATTTTATATTGATTTATATCAATATATTTTATATTGATTTATATATTATTTGAATACAGTGGTCGAATTTTGTAAATTGCTTCACAAGAATATCTGCATATGCCTGTTTATATCTATTTTGCTAAAGATCTACTTTTAAAATATATATATAAAGGTATTTATTACAGCACTGATTGTATTAGTGAACAATTAGTAATAACTTCAATGTTAAACAGTAGGGGAATGGTTAAATAAGTTGCCTATATAGAAATTTATACCATAGTTAAATGAGATCTGTATGCTCTGAAATGGAAAGACTGCTAAGTCACTCTTAGGAGTAAAATGAATATTAAGAAGCATACTGGCTAAGGCAAAAGTAGGTTATAGTTGTCTGTATGGAAAACAATACAATTATTAATAAATATTACAAGAATAAACTCTGTTTCCCTTAAGCACAAATATAAGCCTACTTTTGCCCAACCCTGCATATAGCATGATTTTGTTTAGCAGAAATTTCTATTTCTTTCTATATTAATTATATATTTGTATAAATGCACAGAAAAAGTCTGAAGGGTGCACATTAAACTTTTTTAAGTGCTTAAGGGTCTCTGGGATGAAATTGAAGAGGAGTTTGGTAAAGGAGAATCCCCACTTTTTAGTCCAAATCCTATGATTATACTATTCATTTTATTATTGTATATTAACTTTTTTAAAAGTCTGTAAAAAACAATCAATTTTTGTACTATTTTCCCATTATTATACTCCAGTACCCAGGGCAGTATATGACAAATAATACCCATTAAATATTCTAGGTTTAATAAATAGGAGGAAAAAAGTAGGAAGTAAACATAAATCTGAAGAGAAAATTATTTAAAATGAATGCAAGAGGTAAAAAGTGAAAACAAGAACATAAATAATAAGATAAAATTAGGAAAAGGCAAAAGAGTTAAACATGACTGTATCTTGGAAATGTACTGGTGAGGGAGGGAGGGATACAAATAAAAAAAATCAGGTTGGGAATAAATCCTGCTTTTCTATCCATATAATAGATGTGGCGCCAAGCAGAATATGAGAGAGAGAATTATAGAATTATTTACAGTTTGATTTAAGAAAACTGGTGTTCTTTCCATGTAAGTAATTAGAATTTATTAAAATTCTCTATTTTCTGGCCAACTGCTGCATATACAAATATTTTCTTTTTTTAATGATACGTTTTTCTTCAAATAAGAAATGTTTTGTTATGTAAATGAATGCAACAGAAAAAATATGGACATAGAATCTAGAAATTCTACACAACAATTGGTGAAAAGAAAATAATCTATAAAAAGCAGTTCTAAAATGAAAACCAAACTCCAGCTTAAATTTCTACTTGCCTTGTGGGTGGGGAAGAAGAAAATATATTTCTTAAACTTAATGAGCACAGTGAATTCTTTCTATTCTTTACTTTTCTGATTCATGTTAAACTAGGTTAGTCAAATCTTTGATAAACTATATGTGGTATAATAATCAAGCTAATATCCACACTATTTCAGTTATTACAGTAAAAGATTTTGTTAAAAGACAATATTCTTTTCCTTTGAGAAACATCCAGTTCTAAAACTGATATTTGAGTGTTCATTTATGGCTTTAAAAAGTATTTTAACAGAAACTTTACTATGCAACCTAAATGATAACCTCACCTATCTTATCAACATTTTTTTAATGAATAAGACAGGATAAATGATAAAATAATACTATTTATATCACTTATTGAGAACTTTTAAAAATTACATCTATCAAATCTCTTATAAAGACCCCTAAGATCAATATGGTCCAATTTATTAGCTTAAAATTTTCTAGTCTGGAAATTTTTTTTAACTAAGTAAAATTTATCTTGGGATTTCTAATCTTTATCTCCTTTCTTTTTCAGAGCAATGTAAAATGGAAGATTTAAAATCACTCTATATAGTCGAACACCTCTTCATCTTCAGGTGAGCTCGGCTTTCCTTATCTTATTTATAAGATCGAGTATTTGCAATTTACAGTGCCCAGTCTCTGCCTAAATATCCCCTGTATTCATAGGCTATAAGAACAGACGCTACATAATTAAACTCTCCCAATTTAAGACCATTTAAGAACACAACACTTCAATGAATTTTACCACTGATTTGATATAGTGTGTTACTTTCTGCATTTTGAAATGACTTTTTTTTACTTCACATCTCCGAGGCAATACTTATATCTTATGTATAAAATTAATAAATTATTATTTTCCCAATGTCATATGTGACATAGAATCCAAATTAAAGGTCAATATCTTCTCACATAGTATACGTTAATCTAATGTTGCTCATGAATTATAAGCTAACAATGTAATCCTCTATCATTCAGAGTTCATTGTAGGGGATACCACTCAAGGTATTTAAGCAGGAAGGGGTTCAATATAAAAAATTACAATACTATTCAAAGAACTGAAGGAGCTCGCTCTAAGCTAGACCTCCAAGAATGACTCCCAGAATAATAAATATAATACAAAACACTTCTATTTACTGCAGGATCAGAAAAATTAAGGTATAGGAATAACTTTAACAAAAGTGCAAAACTTGAAGCAGAATTTAAATTTGGCCAAAAAAATCTCTAAATTGGACTGAATTTCTTGAAAAAAAATCTATTTGGAATTGCCTTCAATAAGGCAGACTAGGGCTTAATTATAAAATACTATGCAAAATTCCATTATTCGATCTTGCAGGCCATTGGAGCTGTGTAATTACATGAGTCTATACACTCTAAATTTCTGCAGACACAAAAACTGTGCCTTCATATTCAGAATACACTAACTAAATTGAATTGAACCCATTGGCACAAAAAAGTATTTAAAAATCTACTAGATAATAACTGAGTTAATTGTTTTCACTTTCAAATGAGTTGGGTATTTTTCCTGCAGGACATATTGCAAATACATACTTAGAAAGCATAGATGTTGGCAAGTTTTTATTTAAAAAGAGATTTTAGCCCTGGCTAGGTGGCTCTGTTGGTTGGAGTGTCATCCTGTACACTGGGTTCAATTCCTGGTCATGGTACATACCTAGGTTGTGGGTTCAATCCCCGGCTGGGGTGTGTAGGAGAGGCAACTGATTGATGTTTCTTTCTCTCTCTTCTTCTCTCTCTCAAATCAATAAACATATCCTCAGGTGAGGATTAAAAGAAAAAGATAAGATTTTATTCATTGTTTCTAGCTCATTTCTTATAGCTCCATTTAATTGCTTTTAAGCCCACTGGATGTTATAATACAGACATAATTCAAAAGTTTTTATGAAAATCATAGTGTAAGTGCAAAATAAGAAACATTATATCAGGTCCTAGCCCAAAATTTATCTAACTGCATGTGTCAACTACACTTGAGTTTTAGCATCTAAAAATTTTGTAGGATATTCAAGTCTCTCTCTCAATATTCAGGGAATAAATTATAGGGAAAGCCACTAAATTTTTTTATCCTGTTAACCTACTTAATTATGGAAAGTGGCTTACTGTGGTATATCTAGCTATGTCCAAAATGAGTTAGAACCATGGAGTACAGAGGTGGAAGTTCAAAAGGAGAAGCAGAGGAGGGCTGGAATAGCTGATATTACAATATATCAAGGGAAATCATTTGAAAAATGATTCAGAAAGCTTTCAAAATAGACAAATGGTCCCATACACGTCATTACCCACAAGAGCAACTATTTCCACTTCTGACAGCGTGGAGGTACAAGAAGGAGCTGATAGAAGCTGTCAGCAATTACTTGTTTGATTCTGTTGTACCTGCATCATTAAACCAATAAAAGAAAAACCCAAGGTAGTTGCAGCTAGAAACCAATTTTTCTGCTGCTTCATTTTAAGCACGTTATTGGCTAAGGAAGTACTGCAGT
The DNA here is from genome assembly GCF_054644295.1 of Miniopterus natalensis. Classification (NCBI taxonomy): domain Eukaryota; kingdom Metazoa; phylum Chordata; class Mammalia; order Chiroptera; family Miniopteridae; genus Miniopterus; species Miniopterus natalensis. Next base: position 24,189,824 of record NC_142084.1, read on the forward strand.
TGGATTTTTCACTGCTTTTAGCAGATTACTGAATTAAAATTCTGCTTGTTATGGCTCTCCAATTAGATGTTTTAATTTGCTCATGTATTCTGAAATGTTGTAAGGAATCTGTCCTCCTATTCTGGGAATTTCTTCAGATCTCAAATTTTGCAACTTCTTTTTCTTAGAATTCAGGTACTTGAGAGTCATAAAAGGACTTCCCTCTCTCTAATTCAGGTCCTTGGGAGTAATAAAAGGGCTTCTCTCTCTCTAATTTAGGTATTTGGGGGTAATGAAAGCTAAACAGAGAACTAGAATTTATAGGTGATTTATATGTATGACATAATTATTTGGCCATGAGAGAATTATTTTCTACAGTGCTTAACATTGACCATACTCCCTTGTATGTTTAAATATTCATTTGATTATCACATTATGTCTTTCAAAATCTCTGGTTAGGGACCATTGGTTTTATTTCCCTGTGTCCCACCAGAGCACCAAACATCGCATGCAGTCTTCTCTGACTGTATATTAGAGATTGACTGTCTATGTGACAAGTGGAGGTAGATAGACTACTAGAGCTAGGTAGGATCATCTCATCCAACACCTTCACATCAAAGATCAGCAAACTGACATCTAGAAGTTTGGATGACTTTGCCAAGGTCACAGGTTAATTACAAATTTAGAGTAAAACCCTAGGTTTCTAGTCTTCTTTGGACTGTGCAGCACAGCCTCTGAAGCAAGGGCATCATCCCCACATATTCAGGGATGATGGCCCTTCTGTGGAGGAGATTCTCCCTGTGGAGCACACAGTGATGAGGATGCTGCTGTCCCTGTGCTGTTGCTCCTAGTAAAGATGTTGCTATTATTTCTCTGCAAGAAGAACTTGCAATTCAGCCACATTTTTGGTAGAGGTCACACATTATTTATAGTCCAAGCATATTCTTTACTTTCTACTAGGGTTTATAGTTAGGACTAAAGTAGAAAATTGCTTATATTAGCATTATTCTCAATGAAAAGCTTTGCAAGAACCAACCACAAAAATCTGGAAAGAGAAGTCAACCTCACTCAGAGTCTGTGGAGGAAAGGTCTGTTTTGGCTACAAATTGATTACCTCTTACCAACCTATATACCAACACTGAAAGAAAGCAGGTATGTGTCAGTTCCATTAAATTTATAAATTTCAAATAATATGACCCCTCCAGGATGTGTGCTGAATGACTGACAACATATTTCTTTTCTTTTCATTTTTCTTTTTAGCCAAAAGAGAATTCTTATTTTATCTGAGGGTTAAGCACCATTTGTTCAAACAACTCTTATCAAACTAAAATCAAACACTGAACACAGAGTTAAACAGTTAAAGTGATTAAACTGTATATTAGAGATTGACTGTCTACATGACAACTGAGAACTTCTGTTGACCCGCTTTCCATTGAAACTAGCAAAAACTGTATTAAAAACAAACAAACAAAAACCTTTTTTAAAAATCTGGAAATTTTCCTAAGGACAAACAGCAAATGAATCAACACCAATTTAAAAAAATACATAAAAATTTGGTTAAAAAAACAGCAAGCGTCTGTGGTATTTTAGGAAAAACTATTTCCTCACTACGCCCTCACAACTAAGCAGCGGGGGGCTTCAGGCTGCCGCAACCAAGAAGCCAGGGCTCCTTCTCCCTTTAGCTCCCAGTCAGAAAACCTCTTCCCCCTAGGGACCAGTAGCACACTGGCATCTCTCATCCCACCCCCACCTACCTGAAGAGTTCCATGCCAGGTGTGGCAAGCACCTGAGGGCCTTTGGCTCCCCACCCCATCCTGAAGCTGCCAATCCTAGAGAAAAGGGCAATTCAAAGAGAAGCTAGCCATTGTTCCCACTCAGCGCCAGAGCCCGGGGTAGAGATTTTGCCTAGACAGTTCCTAATGTCTAACCAAAATAATTTATTTCATTGGAGAAAGTCAAGCCTAAGGGTACTCTAGGAACAGTGTGGGTTGCAGTGAAAGGCAATTGCAGTTGGGAAATTTAAGATACAGGCTTAACTGTAGGCTGACTCATTTATAAGAGGGAACAGCTATAGACAACTAAGTAGAACTACTAGACAGAAGATGAGCAAGGAAATATAAGACTTTAGCCAACTAGACCTAGCATATTGATAGAACACAACAGCAAAATAATATATATGCTTTTTAAGTGCACATGGAACATTCTCTAGGATAGACTATATGATAGGCCATAATCAAGACTCAATAAATTAAAAGGATGGAAATAGTATAAAAATGTTTTCTCCTATCACAATAGAATGGAACTAGAAATCAACAGTAAAAGAAAATTTGGGAAACTCATAAATATGTGTAAATTAGACAACATACTCCTAAATAATCAATGGGTAAAAAGTGAAATAAAAAAAGAAATAAAATACATTAAGATGAATGAAAACAAAGACACAACATATAAAAACTTATGTATGCAGCTAATGTAGTGCTTACAGGGAAAGGTAGAGCTATATGCTTCTATTAAGAAAGAAGACTCAAATCAATAACCTAACCTTCCATATTAGGCACTGAGTAAGAGCCTAAAGAAAGCAGGGGTAAATAATAAAGGTCAGAGCAGAAATTAATGAAATAGAGAACAGAATCTGTCTGCTCATGTCTCCAGAGGAACAGCAACCTTCTTTCTCCAGCAAGGCTAACTGTACCATTGGAGGGCTGCTACTAATGAATTCAGCAGTTTACTTTGCTTTTGTTACTCTTAGTATCCCAATGGACCAGATGTTGTCATTCAGTTGCACTTCAGACAGAATTTCTTATCTGAATAAAGGGCCCCACTACCTATGCAGATATACAAACTAGGTAATTAGCAATGACCAAAACTGCATGTATACTTGAATGTTTAATAGGCATCTAAACAACGTGGATGATCTAAAATTCTTTATTCTCCCTTCATTCCCTGGAAAACCTATTCCTCCCCAGATCTTTCCTATCTAAAGCTATGACTGCCATCTGTTCGGTTGTTCAACTAAAAATGTAGAAAGAGAAGGATCTTTCTCTTGAACATTTACATCTAATTAAACACTAAATCCTTTTTTCTTTACCTCAAAAATAATCCCAAGGGTATTTATTTTCTCCATCTTCACCAATGGTATACCAGTCCAAATAACCATCGTCATCTCCCATCTGATTTGCTGCAATTGGAATCGGATCACCTTGCTATTTAAAACAATCTTATGCCTTTTCAAAAGCATTGAAAAAAATTTAAACTGTTTAACAAGGCCTACTAGGCCCTACACAATCTAGTCCAGTATACTTCTCCCACTTCAGTCCTCTTACTACCCGCTTGCTCACTGATTTCCAGACAAAGTGGCCTTTTTTATCTGTGAAGATATTAGGTTTATTCTTGTATTAGAGTGTCTGCATTGGCTGTTTCCTTTGGTCTGGAATATTCCAACTCTAGTTCTTGTGATTCACCCATTCTTGTCATTGATGTCAATTTAACTCTTACCTAGACTCTTCTAAGTAAAAAAATTTCTTCAGCCACTATTACATCACTGAAGTTTCTTCTCTTCAATGTACATATCATTTTTATATCACTTTGTTCATTTATTTATTTGTCTCCTCCACTCGATTGTAAGCTTTATAATAACAGAGACCTTGTCCATTGTGTTCACTGGTATATCCTCAGCTACTAGGACAGTGCCCAGCACATGATAGTGGCTCCATAAATATTCACTAAATGGACAGATTCTTGACATTTCCTTCTACTCCAACCCCATATTCAACCTTTAACTAAGTCCCATTGATATTAATTTTAAAATATATTTTGAATTTATCAATGTTTCTTCATCTCCTTTGTTACCTTGCCAGACTAAATTATTTATCTCTTAACTGAGATTAAAAGGCTGAGACTGAGACCCCCATCTGAATTTCTGGTATCATCTTTTGCCCCTCTCTAATCTATTAACCCCCTTGCAGATAAGGTAATCCTTTTAAAACTGTAATAGAATATGTTGCCCTCTTACTTGCTTTCCCACTGCTCTTAGACAAGGATCAAAGTTGTTAATGCGAGCTACAAGCCAGGGGCTGTCGTATTCCTGTGTGCTTCCATGGTATCACCTCAGTCTGCTCTCCATGCTCCCAGTTCCCATCACTATGGCTTTCATTTAAGTACTCATTCTGTTCTGTTTTTTGCCTACCACCAACACTTTACACATGCTATTCCATTTGCCTGGGGGCACACAAACATTCAGCCTATACCACCCAGTATATTTTAACCTGCCCAAAGTTTCTTTAAAAATAATAGCAACAATAACAGCCATAAAAATAGTTTATATTTTTTGAGCTATTATCATGTATTAGGCAGTGTTCCAATGGCTTTAAATCTAATAATTCATGTAGTGAGAGTGCAATAGGTGAAGGGGAACATTACTGCCATTGTTATCCTTGCAATTACTATTGCCCTTAGCATTTCTATACTCCACCAATCTTGTTACCTTGTCAGAAAAAAACTGTAGTTATTCTGACATCATTTGTTTTAATGAGGCCATAATGGCTTTAATGGTCACTGCTTCCTTTCTCAATTGCTCACATATCAACCTTTTAATAATGTACTTTAAATTTTAGCCTGGAATAAAGGCCAAATTTTCTGGTTTACAGAGTATACATATTAGAACTTTTCCCTTTTTTGTTTCCGCCTAGTACCTTAGGAAAAATGTACAATTCCTGGAATTCTGGGCTCAAATTATTCATTAAAAAATCTAGCTATTCAAAGGGCAGGAATAAGTGATACTTTAATGCTATATAAATAACCAAAGTGCTAATTTGTCTAAATAATTCATTTTTATATTGTGAGGATGGTTATGACACTCTTTTTATAGGCATATGTGATTTACCATAGGGTTTTTAACCATTAAGTTAAACTTATCTTGATTATAGTACTGTATAAGGCAGCATTCAGACATACACTCAGTCTGAAATGAGGCTAAATATGATAACTAATGCATAATATTAGGCAGAAACCTCCATTTCTCTGGTTTCTTTTTTCCCTGCTGAATGACAAGGACTCTGTAATATCCAGTCTTCTTTTCTCATCCCCTTTTTATTCCGCTCCAGACAGAATGAGTGAAGTATCTGTTGTTAATTGGCAAGGATCTGGCAGGAATTGATCCATGCTTTTTAATTAGCAAAGCTCATCTATTAAACATCCTTAAGCACTGGGGATGTTTTTTTTCCTCTTCATCCATTTAAGGCAGTTATCCCGGGTCAGTATATCTGCTCAGTAGACCCAAAGTTTCCCTTGGGTGAGTTTTAGCAAGTCCTTTGGTCTGTAAACTAAATCCACATTTTCTGATTAGCTTTACTGATATTAAAGCCAATATCTGATCTCTATCAGTCTCTCTTCTATGTCTTCTCATTTGGTTCTAAATTCAAGATGAAAAAGGTGTGAATTATTGGTTTCCCCACCCTCGGCACCTTCACGTCCTCTCCTCTGTTCTCTTGATGAGATTTCCGAGCACCTTCCAGCCTGCAGCAATATAGCCAGAGGAGCCCACTTAACATCACTCTGAGAGCAGATGGCAATGAGTTTTCCAAATGGTTGTTCTGGACTTTGTGTGAAAGATCTACACATACACTAGTATCCAATTCTTACACCGGTGATCCTTAGTAATGAACGTGTCAAGATGGGTTTGATACCATTGTAATTAACTGGTTATTAATAACATGAAAGGAGCAAAAGGAAGGCCAAATATTATAGGCATGTCATTTGAGGAGCTTCACCAGGAAGCTAAGGCTTTACACTCCCCAGGGAACCACCAGTCTATTCTTCACAGATTACTAGGGGAAGGGACTGGACAGGAAGGAGAACAGTCACATGCCCAGTAGAGTTGGAGTGACATCAGGAAGGTACTTGTCTGCCAGTCACACCTGGAAACAGGTCATTGGCAAGAATGGGCATGGCCACTGCATCTGTGCTGAAATTTGGGATATTTAAACCCCTGAACAAAGGAGTGTGCACTCTTGGTTCCTCTTATGCTCTTAGGACTCGTACTGCTGGGGCGCACTTCCCTGTATTCACCCACACACAATGGACTAGTGGGCTGTAACTAGCCTGATGCTCAACTGGACCCAGCTGCAGCATGGAAGGGAAACTTTGGACACTGGCTTTGCTTCTAGCTCTTGTAGCTTTACATCTGATAAACATTAAAAAGGAATCATAAATTGTGGCAAATTATCTGATGTTTTCTAAAAGCAATTTTCTAAAATGGTAGTCTGCGTGAAAACAAAGTCTGTACCTGCAACAACACTTCTGTTAAGATAGTTTTGTTTAATTATGAAAAAATCATAATTGAATATATTTTTTATTTAGTAAAATTTGCTCTGATCTCATTAGGGATTTATTAGCCATAAAAATGCAACTTTAATAAGACTAGAAGAAACGTTATGAGAAAAAGAATAAGGCCATAGCAATAGAAAAATACATTCTTCAGAACTTCAGTGACCTAATATTAGAGATATGGCTAAGAAAGGTTAAAGTTGCAAATATGTATCAAAATAATATTTCTGCTAATGTAATTTTTCATGAACAATCAATATAAAGAAGTTTTTGTTTTAATGTACACAGATATGTGTTGACCTTATTTTTCAAAAGAATTATAAAAAAGAATTTTGAACATAAGTATATCATAGGTCTAGCAATACATTTAAAGCAAATGGTAAATACTCAAACTATAACACTAAGCATGATGACTAATATTGTATGTCAATTTAGCTAGGCCATGGTGCCCAGGTATTTGACAACCCTGAAATCCATAGCAGCATGCAAAGGAACAGAATGGTCTTTCAAGGGAGCTTCTTCCCCAGGCCTCAGGTCCCAGGGGCTGGGCTTCAGTGGCTTGGTTGTTGAAAGAAGGAAAATATGAAACATCAACCATTATCAAAATCCCTACAGTTAGAATCTTATATACTTTCTTTAATCCTACATCTCTTACCTTTTAATTTATTGGTTTATTATTTTAATCCCACATAGTTAAGAGATCTATAACCTCATTGACAGAATATAGAAATGAAAACCTTGTTCTGTTTAATCATGCAGACATTTCTCAAAGCAAATTTCCAAAGCATCATTCCTTCCCCAATCCATCCTTCCACTCCCATGAGATTCAAGTCATGCTCCATACTTGGTTGGTGACTCATTTCTTGAAGAGAAGCAGGACGCTATATAGTAATGTGCTGTTTTTATTTATTTTTAAAAATATAATGGACAACAGAACAGAAAATATCCTAATAAGGACAGGGACTTGTTCTGTTGCAAGTGATACAAACCCAGCTTTAAACTAGTTTAAGCAAAATAAAACAACAAATAGGAACTTAATGGTTCTATTTACTGAGAGAGGAGGAAGGGATGCCATGCTACAAAAACAGCAGGCACCCACCATATTCTACTAATTGGCCTTCCAAGATGCATACAAAATCTCCATTATACATACTTCTTCCCAAATGTATAATTCATTGTTTAGTATTTGTTTGGAATTACTTATACAATTACACAAGAAATGTGGACTGCATTCTCATTGTTAAAACATGAAATATTATAGATTAAGGTAAAACTTAATTACCACAGGTAATCCTTGTTATCCTAGATTATCAGATTAATGAGTATATTTCCAGCCTTTTAAATTTATACTTTAAATGGACATTACACACATATTCTCAAATATTTAGAGAAATAGTATTGATGTGTATGTGTTTTTGACAGAAAAGTTATACAACCCATATTATGAAAATTGAAATCACTTTCTTCCTCTTCCCTTGGAGAGTTTCCCATATCATTTTAAGCCTGACACACAGTATGCCAAATTTGTATATACCATGATTTATTTGTAGTTTAGTTATTTTCTACTAATGGAAAGATAGATTATTTCCACTTTTATACAACAGTTAACAATACTGCAATGAAAATCTTTGTTTATTGCTTCTTGTTCTTAAGTGCAGTGTTAAAATTGGGTATATAACAAGAAATAAAACTGTTGGTCTTAAAACATACAATTTTAAAATTTTTTGAGACTACCTATTTCCCATAACTCTACCACACTTGATATTAAACTATTTTTTGCCAATGTAGTATTGGAAAAAATGCTTAATCATGCTTATGTTCCTTGGCTATATGCACTTTCTGTTGTGTAAATATTCTCTGCCCTGTTGCCAACTGTCTGTTATTTCATTACTTGGGAAGCTCTTTATACATTTTAATATAAATTCAATGATTAACATGTGTAATGTTCCCCATCTGTCATTTACCTTATGATATTGTTTACTGGGGAGTTTTTTGTTGGCAGGAACTTTTTAATTTTTATATAGTCAAATTTATCAATCTAGCTTCACGGCTAATAATACTGGTTAACAATTTCCATAACCCACAAACATGAAAATATTCTCATTTATTTTCTTTTAAAACTTTCATAATCTTGTTTATTCTGTTTTAGTACTTTAATCTAACTAGAATTTTTTCTGTGACTGCAATAAAGAAGGTATTAACTCTAGTTTTGCCAAACACATATCATGCTTCCAATACCATTTTTAAGCAATCTATAGGTTCTCTACTAATTCAAAAAAACATAATTATTTGGTACTAATTTTCATATATATAGATCATTTTCTAATAGTTTCTTTTTTAAATTCTGTACCAAATAATTAGTGTTTTTTTTTTTTCTAATAGAGAAAATTCTCTCATAGTTTTGCTCTAACCTGTCTTGGTTGCTTTCTAATTTCAAATGAGCTGGAACAGGGACCAGGTCTACCAGTAACTAAAACAATGGGCAGAATATATTGAAAAAACTGTTTTAAGACATTGAATGTCAGGCAAAAAATGGCAGTGATCACTGAGAGACAGGAAACAAACAAGGTTAGTTCTACAATTGCCATAGCTTACTGCCTTGAGTTTTCCAGACAATGGAGCAGGGAGGAGAAACCAAGGCAGACTGTGGCAGACTTCCTGATTTGATACGATGGAGCTGGAAACCCAAGGAAGCCAAGGTGACTATAATTAGCCCTAGGCTAAACACTGTCCTTTACTTAACTAATACTCAAAAGTAGGAACTGTTCCCAAGGAACTTAATTGCATCTTAGAACAGAACTCGATCATATGCAAAAATATCTAGCACCTAAGGAGGTAAAATTTACAATGTCTAGCATTCTTAAAAAAAGGCATGAATAAAAGGGAAAATACAACCCTGAATTAGATGAAAAAATTAACTAGTCAAAAGCAAACCAGAACATAAATATTAATATTAACAAACAATGCTATTAAATTAGTTACTACAACTATTCATATGGCTGAAAAGTTAAAGGAAGAATGGAACATGTTGAGTAGAGACATGGGAAATATAAAAAAGATACCAAAAAAATCCAAATCAAAATTCTAGAGCTTAAAATTATTATGTCAGAAATAAAAAATCCTCTGGGTAGGACAGATTGCAGCAGGAATTACTCAACATCATAGATTGTAGAATATGAAACAGAGAGCAAAAAGACTAAAAAAATAATTAGTGAGCTATGTGACAACTTCAAGCACCCTAAAATATGTGTAAAATCCCAGAAGAAGAGAAAGAGGAAGTACACAAAAAACATATGAAGAATAATTGCTAAAATTTTGCAAATTTTATACTGTACAGTATGAAGTTCCATGAACCCAAAAGGCAAAAGACACATATTTTTGAAACTGCATCAAAGAGTATCATGATCAAAAGGCTCAAAACCAGTGAAAATGACAAAATTTTAAAAGCAATCAGAGAAAAAAAAGACACATGACATACAAAGAACTAATGAAAAGGATGACAAGGCTCCTTATCAGAAACAATGTGAACCTAGGCATAGTGGAGCAACACCTTGAAAGTGCTGAAAGAAAAACATCAACTTAGAAATCTACACTTAGCGAGGGGCAGTGAGGGGCAGGAGCAAGGGATTACTAAGGACACGAGGAAAATGGGGGATGATCAATGTGTTCACTGTCTTAATTATGGTGATTTCACACGTTTATGCATACGTCAAAAGTTAGCAAAATGTGTAGTTTATGGTACATCAATTATATTTCAATAAAGCTATTAAATTTTTTAATGGAGAAAAATTTGTAATTTTGATTCTATATTCTTTGTGTGTGTATCTACTGTTTCTTTTTTTTTTTTAATATATCTTTATTGATTTCAGAGAGAGGAAGGGAGAGGGAGAGAGAGAGATAGAAACATCAATGATGAGAGAGTCATTGATCTGCTGTAGCCCGCAACCCGGGCATGTGCCCTGACCAGGAATTGAACCCCGATCGCCTGGATCCTAGGTCAATGCTCAACCGCTGAGCCACGTTTGGCTGGGCTCTACTGTTTGTTTCTGAAATGTTGTTAAATTGTCTGATATTGTGGCATTTCAACATTCTCTTTGCTTTCATTTTTTAACTTTACAGCCATGCCTATAATTTTGAAATTACCTACAAATTACTCTTCAATATATAAATGAAAGTGGAATTATTCCTTCACCAAAGGATAACATCTAGTTTCTTTATCCAATAACATCTAATTATTTTATAATAATATCTAGTTCCTCTATCCAATTCCAAATTGAGAATCTCTGATAGAACAGATTCAGAAATAGTTTCTTAAGATCCTGTAAAGTGTGCTTAATTAATCCCAAACATAGTGGGAATAAACACTGAATACCTCCCATTTAGAAATGAAAGAAAAGGAACTGGTAGCAGAGATTATTGGCTTAGAATTTATATCATATTCAGATGGGCAGGAGAAGCAGTTTTCCTGCTGTGGACTTAGTGCAAGTTTCTTGTTCTGCTTATCTGGCTAGTCCCTAGCTCTGCTCACTAGGCTCTCTCTTCTTCACGCTTGAAAGGTGCACTGGGAAGACTTCCACTGCTGGTGACTACAAGTTCAGCAGTCCAGATGCTGTTGGTGCCAGTTTTATGGCCTAAAAATTAACAGAGGTATTGAGCTAGATGCTAAGCTCATATTTCTCTGAAAATTCAACTTTCATAAAACTCTAATTGGCTGGCTATCAATTTTGCTCTTATGGATTCCACTGCCTAACACTCAAGGCCAGAAGTTTTACTAGTCAGAGCGTTGAGTCTAGGCAGTGTCTGATCTGAGTGCTTTCTGCTCCTTGGCAATTAGCATGTGGGTTTTATCCTTGTCCCTAGTTACCAGCTTAAAAGGCAGCGTTGGTTTCTGCCTAACAGCAATAAAAAATTATAAACTGGGATATTGCAGGCGAGCTAATCTGCCCTTTCCCCCAAGCTTAATTCTAGTGATAAGCATATTTGAATGTAGGAAATTACTACTTGTGTTGCATAGCACAGGGTATTGCATAGCAGCAGGTGGTTGTGAATAATGCTGCAATTAACATGGGAGTGCAGGTATCTGCTTGGGATCCTGTTTTCATTTCTTTTTGACATATACCAGAAGTGGGATTGCTGGATCGTATGGTAGTTTGATTTTTAATATTTTGAGGAAACTTCATACTGTTTTGTGTAGTGGCTGCACCATTTACACTCCCACCAACAGAGCACAAGTATTCCTATTTCTCCATCCTCACAAACACTTGTCTTTTGGATAACCATTCTAACAGATGTGAGGTAATTATCTCATTGTGGTTTTGATTTCCATTCCCCTGATAATTGATGGTGTGCACCTTTTCATGGGTCTGTATTTCTTCTTTGGAAAAATTTCTATTCTTCTGCCCATTTTTAAATAAGATTGTTTTTGTGTGTTTTTTGTTGTTGTTGTTTTTTGTTTTGCTATTGAGCTGTGTGAATTCTTTAAATGTTTGGATATCTACCCCGTATCAGATATGTTTGTAAATATTTTCACCTATTCCATAGGCTGCCTTTTCATTTTGTTGATTGTTTTTTTTGTGCAAAAGCTTTTTAGTGATATAGTCCCACTTGTTTATTTCTGCTTTTATTACTTTTGCTTTTGATGCCAAATGAAATCATTGCCAAGACTGATGGCAAGGAGATCATCTTCAGTGTTTTCTTCTAGGAGTTCTATGGTTTCAGATTTTTACATTCAAGCCTTTAATCCATTTTGAGATTATTTTTGTGTATAGTATAAGACAGGAGTCCAGTTTCATCCTTTTGCATGTGGCTGCCAAATTTTTCCAACCTCATTTATTGAAGAGACTCGTCTTTCCCCATTGTATATTCTTGGCTCATTTGTTGCAAATTAATTGACCATATAATCTGTGTGTGCTTGTGTGTGTGTGTGTATATATGTGTTTATTTCTGGGCTATTTTATTCCATTAAACTATGTGTCTGCTTTCATGCCAGTAACATACTGTTTTGACTATTACTGCTTTATTTGAAATCAGGAAATGTAACGCTTCCATTTTTGTTCTTTTTCGCAGTTGCTTTGGCTATTAAGGATCTTTTGTAGTTCCATTCAAATTTTAGAATTGTTTGTTCTACTTCTGTGAAAAATGCCACTAGAATTTTGATAGGAATCACACTGAATCGGCAGGTCACTTTGGTAGTATGGATATTTTCAACAATATTAATTCTTCCTATCCATGAGCATGGAATATCTTTCCATGTATTTGGATCTTCTTCAATTTCTTCCATCAATGTCTTATAATTTTCAGTGTTTAGGTTTTTCACCTCCTTTGTTAAATTTATTTCTAAGTATTTTAGTCTCCTAGATGCAAGTATAAATGGGATTATTTTCTTAATGTCTCTTCAGGATAGCTAACTGTTGCTAGTGTATGGAAATGCAACTAAATTTTGTACATTATTTTTTATCCTGCCACTTTACTGAATTGTTTTAGCTGTTAACAGTTTTTTGGAGGAGTCTTTAGAGTTTCTATATATGATATCATGTCATTTGCAAATATACGGATTTACTTCTTTTCTAATTTGGATGATTTTTATATCTTTTACTTGCTTAATTGCTCTAGCTAGGCCTTCCAATGTTAGGTTAAATAAAAGTGGCAAGATTGGGCACTCTTGCCTTGTTCCTGATCTTTATGTATTAACTCCCACATAAAAGATCAGCTAGCCCTTGCTTTGTAACATTCAGCAATACACTGGTTGCACAGCCAGGATCAGATCACATTACCCTTGTTAATTTTGGTAGAACAAAACTGGCATCCTTGTCAGGGAGGGACAATTTCAAAGGAAACTCTGTTTACTTACGAGAAGAAGGTAGAGATGATCTTTGGCAGATATAACAGTAAATGTTCCCGATGGGAGGAAAAAGAAAAATTAAAACTCTGAAAGTGACTGAATGCAGACTTGACATTACTGATGCAAGCCAATTATTTCCTTTGAGCTTAAACTCCATTGGGTAACCAATAAAAAAGACTATTCTCTAAACTCTCACAGTTGATAGAAACTCTATTATATAAACTCAACTATGTACTTGCTTAGTATATCAGGGATTGTTCACTTTGTTCTTATATTCTCTGATTACAGAAAATTCATGTTTATGAAGTAATTTATATAGTGCTCATTACTTGCTTGATTCTCTTCTAAGTACTTTACATATATTGTATAATACTCAAAACAACCTTAAACTGCAACCATTATTAGCACTCCTATTTAAGAGTTTAGTAAATGGCAGAGCGGGAATTCAGACTCACATCCTGTCTGCTGCTTCCTTTCTTTTGGTACGTAGTAAACTCTCAATATGACTTTTCAGAATGGTGGGTATTCCAGGGAATATAGGCATAATAAAAGAAGGACCTTGTATTTTTTTTTCTGAATCATGAGGCACTAAATAGTATGATGTTCTTTTTGGGGTAAATTTAAAGGATTCACTTAAAAAACTTCTCAACTAGCACATCTGGTTTCATAAGAGCTGTGTTTCTTATCTTCTGGGTATTCTAGAAATATTGCTTATTTTCCTTTTTTAATTTCACATGCCATAGGTATTTTGATGTAATTGATCTTTTGAAAGTACATAGACACTTAAGAGCTGCTTAAGCACAGGAAGAATCTAAGTCCTCTACCCACTCACTAGAAATGAAAGTTTTTGAGGAGGTAGAAGTTTCTTGCTGCTGTTATATAGGAATAATAGTTCATTATGCCAATTCTGTGCCAGGCACCATTTTAAGTACTTTCTCACCTTTGTCATCTCCAGTTAGAGGTGTGGAGCTCAGTACTCTGTAAGCAAAGACTGTTCTGTGTGTAGTAAATTCTGTTTGTCTAATCATCAAAGGGATTCTCAGACCTTCCTTCATCACCTCAGAGGCCGAATTGTTTTTAATTGTGCTCATCATCTCAGTGAGTCTCTGATGGGGCAGAAAGCAATTTTCTGCTGAATTAAGCAAGGTTGTAAATTCAAAGAAGATAGCTTACTCTAAAGGCTACGGGACTGCAAATCAATATAAACAATTTACTTCAAAAGCCTCTGCCTGGATCGACATTTAAGTTTGAAATATGCTTCAACAGTTCCACAAGGCTTAAATAAAATAGTCATATAAACACTTCATATTTTCACACATCTCTATTATTATAATAATTTCACAGATTTTGAGAGTCACCAAGACTTTGTTTTCATTTATTGTGTAAGGACAAAACCAATAGGAATTCTCCTTACCTGGAAGGACTAACACAACCTTTGACAGAGCTGTTGATTGTACAAGAACACCAGTAGTGGGGCCTCAAGCCTTCTAGAAACTGTAAGCTTAATTAATCCCATGATTTTTGCATTTTTAAATGATGAGGAGGAGTTTGGGCTTTTCTCTGATGTCTGTATTTTTGCTGTTAAACAGTATTACGGCAGAACGCCTCTAAGAATTCATTTTTACCATCCTTTTATTTGTGCCATGGGGCAGAATATATATCAAATGACTTTCTAAATTAGAAAAATGAATATAATAATTTATAAAGAGTAGAGTTAGACAATAAAATTATTAAAATGTCATTCTCTTCCCTTCTAACTAGGAAACCACATTTTATATGGGAAAGAGTTAAAAGCACAGGGTACTTAGTAACATTACTCTAATTTTCTTTTTACTAACTTACTCTAATATTGTTCTAAAGAACATACATTAACTTTTCATTTTCTAAAGGACAAATGCTAAAACCTACTTGTACAAATAAAAAGTCCAGATTCTATTATATGGTATTTTGTAATCTTAGATTTAAAATATATATGCAAATATACATATATATACACACTTTAAAATTATGTTCCAAATTAAACAAAACAAAAATATTCAAAGTAGCCAGTTTCTCAATAGAATTTAGTGACAATACCTACATTATAATTTAAAATAAAATCACACACACAAAATTATATCAATCTGTTTACTTAAATACTTCCAGATAGGGGGAAATCTGTGTGTATTTTAGAAAGCACTATTGACCACAGAAGTTAAATTAATGACCTTCTGAACTACCTGCATGTCACCAATACTCATTCTTAAAAGTAATACACAGAGGCTATATGTAGAGGTTTAACTAACCTGTAGGTTAAGTTTTGACTTTTTCACTTAATAATTCCACAGATGTTTTGCTTAACTAAAATTATACCACAATGATATTTGCTATTTTGAGCACACATTTAAAAAATCATAATGAAAACAAAATAAAAATGTTTATGCTACTAAGCTAATATTATGAAACCTGTAAAGGGTGTGTCAGAAAAACAGAATGCATAGATTTTTTTTCATACATTTCAGCAAAAAGTTTACAAATGTGTGTTATTATTGTTTGCGTAACACATGCTAATACACTGGCACTTTGCAGTGTCATGTTTATAACCTTGTGATACTGATGCTGTCGTTTAAAATCCACAAGCTTACCTAATTTAAAACAAACCAACCCATGAAACAGCATTCAAAGTCTTGGGTATGAACTCTGCCATGAAGAACTGTAATTCTGTCTTAACATACAAACTACAATGCTTGTGCAAATATTCTTCTTAAAAATCAAATAACCTATATTTTTAAATATACTCCTTATTTGCAAAAATGCATCCATGAAGGTGCTGGGTATTCACCCTCAGGATTCTGTGAAAACTGCACTTCTATACATGGCAGGTGTGAATCTCTTATCCAATATGCATGAAAAACAGATAACGGAGTTCAATTGCTTTGCTACAGAACTATTTTCTCTCCTTCTGTTTCTTACCACCGCCCCCCCCCCAAAAAAAATCAGTTGTGTATTTTAGAATTTTCAGAATTTTTTTATCTATTGTTAATTTTGAATACATAGAGAATAAATTTCAGAGTCCAAGTTTCATAGAACGTTCATAGTCCAAGAGAAACTTTACTCTCAAGTAGACTGGTAAAACTAAGAGACAAATTCTTAATTTAGACATGTTTGTAAAATTCCCTTTAAAAAGACTGTTCATACAATTCTAATAAATTTTCTTTCAATTTTGGACTTTAGTACAGAAGGTTATACCTCAAAGTAAAATGTACTTGAAAGGTTCATGCAAGAAAACTCCCGTTTGAATGGTTTATCCCCTTTTTCTCTTACATGCCACTCCCTCCCCCACCACACACCAAAAAACCATTCAATACTGTTGTGTTGTTTGTAATGTTCAGTATGTATGTTATAAAACATGTATTGCTGTTTTGTGTTCGTGTATTTTTAATTTATATAAATGATATTGGGCTATACAGCTTTATTCTGATTTGTTTAATTTTTTTCACATAAGCACTTAGTTCCTTATTTTGTTTCTTTGGTTGAATTTTTATCATGGTAAAAGTTATGCAGTGAAATGCACAGATCTTGAGTACACATTCTGATGAGTTTTGGTAAAGCATTCATTTGTACCAATGAAATATAGGTTAATTCCAACACTCCAGGACATTTCATTTGACTTCTTTAGTCAATTCTCAACCAAATCTATTTTGATTTCTAGAAACACTTTGCTGATAAAACTTACAAATCAGAAGCCCTGGCCAGGTGGTTCAGTTGGGTGGAGAGTCATCCTGTGCACCAAAAGTTTGCAGGTTCAATTCTTGGTCAGGGCACATACCAAGGTTGCTGGATTGATCCCCGATTGGGGTGTGTATGTACAGGAGGCAACCGAAAGATGTTTCTCACATTGATGTTTCTCTCTCTCTCCCTTCCTCTCTCTCTGAAATCAATAATAATAATAATTTAAAAAAAAACATATCCTTGGGTGAGGATTAAAAAATAACAAATCAGAAGATACTGAAAATTATTCCTACAAGAGCAAATGAGGAAATGATCAAACTGAACGATGAAAGATCAAGCACTTTACAAGATTTAATTTTGAAATTCTGTAATTGCACTTCGTGATATTTTGACCTGTTGAAAGAATCTTTTGACAAAACTCTCACTTTTAATTGGAAAAATTTACATTGTAGAACAGAGTGGAATTATTGAGAAGGCCTATGATTTGCATATAAATTTGGTGACATATTCAAAAGTAGAGAGAATTATGAGTTTGAGCTTGAAAATATACTGATCAAAGAAATATTCTAAAACAGGTAAAAAAGGCAGTGCCTGGAAAAATACAATACTTATACATTTTAATATGAAAAAAAAAATTGAGAATATCCTCTATTTTTTAAAAAAAATTGCTTGGCTATTACCAGATACCTCACCATGTACAGAAAGAAATTTTCCCCATTAAAAACAGTATGGTCCACCCAGCTGGCATGGCCCAGCGGTTGAGCATTGACCTATGATCCAGGAGCACAGGCCTGGGCTGCAACCTTGATCCCCAGTTGGGGGTGTGCAGGAGGCAGGCTATCAATGACTCTCTCATCATTAATGTTTCTATCTCTCTCTCCCTCTCCCTTCCTCTCCCTGAAATCAATAAAGACATCTTTAAAAAAATAAATAAATAAATAAAAACATTATGGTCCTTAGAGAGGAGTTGAATAAAAATGCCAAATGTTTCATAATTACTACTAATAAAATTAAATACTAATAAAATTAAACTTTTTAGAGTATTGCAGTTATTTGGAAAATTAAAACAAGACCAGTTGGAAAAAAAAGTCCTTCTGAAAAAACACCAGTGACAAAATAATAAAGTTTAAACATGATTAAAGTATGTGAATATGTATCAAGAATAAGTATTTAAATGATGTTATTTTTAATGTTAGATAATTTAAAAATTTTTTGTTTTAATGTACACAAATACATGTTATTTTCATTTTAAGAAAATTATATTTAAAAATAATTTTTGAGCAAAAGTATTTTATAGATCCAGACATATAAACCTAATTTCTCAGTCAATAAGTAAATATTTAAACTTTAAATTATTTTAATAATTTTAACATCCCTTTTTATTTTCTAAAGTGCCCTGGTTTAGATAATAAATTATATAGTTACCATTATAAAGGGGCAATCTCCTTGAGACTCTTCATATATGACATTCACTCTAAGAAAGTAAAAGTATAATCTCTAACAATGAATTTTCTTTTTTGTTTCATATTTGGATAGTTCTGCATACTTGGAATGGTAGCTCTCTACAGGAGCACAGACATCTCTGTCATGTTCACTGCTTTAGGCTGAACATTTAGAATAGTGCCAATATACAGTAGAAACTGATTAACAAATCATAGGACAGGTGCATTTTCATCACAACTAATGGGAATTTACATTCCCATTACACCCATTTATATGAAATTATTTCTATTATGTTTGGTCATGGCAATGAAATGAATTTTATTATATACTGTTATAACATTTTAAAAATCTATTTTTGTAATATATATTTGCCATAGAAAGAATATTTATACTCAGGGGTTTAAAAAATTCAATATGAAAAGATTCTTCACTTTTTAAATACAAACAGAATTTTCCCTAGAATAATGGTGCTACAATTTTATGTCCTCAGAATCTATTGCATTGTCCAGTGTGAAATACCAATTACCCCAAATATTAAATGAGCATTTATTTTCAAGTGAGGTCACATTAACATTAACTTTAGTGACGTTAATTGTTACTATCACCATGATTTCATACTAAATAGTGCAGGATTTTCATCCCTACAATTAAAAAAAATTATACAGCACTTATTACACAAACAGTATTTTTAGCCCTACCTCTTTCACATAGGTTTTATTTTATTATATTGTGTTTTCTTACCAACAGGCAAATTCTTCAAGTTTTATTTGGTCGGTCTACTGCTCTATTAATATATATTTATTTCATCAGCCAGCAGTATTGGAAACCTATGAATTAGTTATTAGCATATTACAATGATTTTATGTTTAATGGGTGGATGGAAGCAAGAGCAGTCAAAGACTACCTAATTATTTCCCAAGGCTTGATATTTTTTTGAAGCTGGAATCAGTCCCTGCAAGTACTAAATTATGAAACCAATATCCAATAAGACAGAATCCCCATAAATTAATCCTGGCATTTGGGTCTGCTTTTCTCCTGCTGATATCCGATGATTCCATGAGAGAAAACTAAAAGATTAAGAAGGTGGATAGTGCTTTCGACGGCCTTTGGGACCAGGATTACAGATAATAATAAGTATATTATTTTTTATTATTACTATATTAGTTTCCCTAAGGGTTTTACTGTCCAGTAGTTGACTGGTTGACCTATATACTTAGTTTATCTCTTAAGAATATTTAATCAATCATTTTGTATTACAATTATGTTTTTATATACATCATATTAGCTTTCCCCTTTTGAGTATCATTAACCAGTGTTATATTTTCACATATTCACTTTGTTCCAATTAACCATAATTATTACTCCCTTTTTGAATCTCACTTTGTACCAATTTAGCTAATGGAAATGCCTTAAAGCTGGCTTCTTTCAACACTACTCCAGATATTTTAAAAGCATCTCTGCTTTCTGGCAATATTTCAAACACTTTTTATTTTTAATGTTTTCCTAGCTAAAGACATGAAACCAACTACTCTTCAAATAATGCATTTAATGTAGAATAAAATATGGGCACTAGGTGTGAATATTAATTTTTTCCTCCATATTCTCCACTAATATTGGGACCCTACTGGGTCTCTGGTGGCAGTGATGAAAAATATACTTATTAAAATAGTGGGCTCACATAGATATTTCCTAATTAACTCTAACTACTAAAATTTTTTTTTCCAATATAAAATTTTAAGTAATTTTTCTACACTACATCTTAATTTTGACCATTCTCCCAAGCTTTAATTTCCTCCAGTTCTCCTTTATTAGAACTTACACTGAGCATACATATATACACTATATACACACTTCTCACTACATTGGATTTAGCCCAAGCTGAAACTGATATCTCTGCTAAAAGCATAGCAGCAATAGGTCTGTGAGCAATTAACTGGGTAACATTAACTTGTTTTTCCTACTAGATTAAAAAAACAGGTTTACTAATACAAAAATTGTTATAAAAAGTCTAGCCTGACTTGAAATTATGGACATCTGTGGCCAATGATAATTTTAAACAACTCTAATTTTGTTCATTTCTCCAATTATATTTCCTTCTTGTCTCTACCTTGAACTAGAATTTACAGTGGTTTCTTACTTCTGGTTAAAAATTTTTCTTATTTCACAGAGTATTTAATTATAAATCTATTCTTTTTTATCAAAGGGATAGATATACAAAAGGTGAGAGAATGAGAATGGAACATCCATTTCCAATAATCACAAGCAAGGTAATTCATATCCATAGTCCCAGTGAGAACAATTAGTAGCTGGACAAAATATTAAAAATATTCAATGACATGGAAGCGAGGATCAGACTGATGAATGTCAGAAGGATGGAGGAGGGTCAGTGGATGGAGGGGGAGAGAGTAACCAAAGAATTTATATGCATATATGCACAACTCAAGGACACAAACAATGATGGAGAGAGGGACGGGGGAGGGGGAGGGGGAGGGAACGGGATGGAATGGGTCATTGGGGAGAAAAAGGGACATCTGTAATATTTTAAACAAAAATAAAATTTAAAAAAATATATATATATATACACTTGATGGTACTGGAGAGCTGATAAGACAGTGAAGAATTTTAAGGCCAAGATCCAAAAGAAGACAGAACCCTAGAGAGGTGAGTCTAGCATCTGAAGCTGCATTTCTGCAAGCAATGCTTGCTACACTGAGAAGGGGAAATTGGGAAGCTACAGTTGAGCTGCGATTTTTTTCCTTTTTTTTTCCTTTTTCTAGACAATGAGGACTGTTCAGCAAAAGGAAGGAATCATCACATTACCATCAATAAAGCAGAACTTGCTAACTCCACTGAAGTGTTAGAAAGCTTTAAGTTGGGTGAGTTGTGATTTTTGACAACTTTGTGCTAGTGGGGAAAAAACTGGAGTCAGAACTTATGAGGAGGAGGAACGAGGCATCTCTTTTTTTCTCTGTCTTTCCCAGAAGACAATCTCTTGGAAGAATAAATTTGGAGGCATACTGGCTCTATGATTTTGACTTGCTCATAACCTTCACCACTTGACAGAAGCAACCAAATTCCTCTCTGAAAGAAGAATGTTATCTAAGACCTAAAAATTATTTCTACACTTTGTTTTCATATTTGATGTCTGTCATTCAAAACTGAAGTGGCATAAATATAAACCAAGTGAAATAATAGAAAATAAAAATAAGTGCTGGGGAATACAAGTATAAGGGTACATACAAGACACATAATTACAATAAATGTACTTTGTTCAAGGAGATAAAAAGAAAACATCTTTATTGTTGAAAGCATTACAGATGTTCTCTTTTTCCCCCCATTGACCCTTTCTACCCTGCACCCACCCCAGGCCTTAACCACACTATTGTTTATGTCCATGGGTTATGCATATAAGCATATAAGTTCTTTGATTAATCTCTCCCCACCCACAAACCCTTCCCCACCTTCCCTCTGAGATCCCTGTCTGTTCCATGCTTCTATGTCTCTGGATCCACTTTGTTCATCAGTTTATTTTGTTCTTTAGATTCCACATATGAGTGAGATCATGTGATACTTGTCTTTCTCTGACTGGCTTATTTCACTTAGCATAATACTCTCCAGGTCCCTCCATGCTCTCTCAAAGGGTAAGATCCTTCTTTTTTTACAGATGCATAGTATTCCATGGTGTAAATGTCAAGTGCTGGCGAGGGTGTGGAGGAAAAGGAACCCTAATACACTGCTAGTGGGAATGCAGACTGGTGCAGCCAGTATGGAGGTTTCTCAAAACATTAAAAATGGAACTGCCTTTAACCAATGATCCCACTTCTGGGAACATATCCTAAGAAATCCGAAACACCAGTCAGAAAGAATATATGCATCCCTATGTTCATAGCAGCGCAATTTACAATAGCTAAGATCTGGAAACAGCCCAAGTGCCCATTAGTAGATGAGTGGATGAAAAAACATACATTTTTGACATAAATCCCACTGCTAGGAATTTCCCTATGACTATACTCATAAATTTTTGCCAAGATTTATATAAACAACCAAAGTAACCACATCTATGATAACTATTGAGATGTTTGGATATATTCTGGCACCTTATTTTATATTTATAATATGATTTTATTTTTTCTTGTTGTTTTCATCCTGCCTATTTGTTATATTGAGGAGGTTTTCTTAACCCTTTTCTTCTGGTTACCTGGAAATTATAAAATTCTATTTCTAAAGTATTACTGACTACTCCTGACTATTCAGTAAACTTATTCAAGCATATTTTTCTATCACTGTAGTCAAATACTGATGTCTGACTAAAAAGACAAAATCTTCAGAACTTTAAAATACAGCCTGTCACACATCGCAAACATAACATTTTAAATACTAAAACTCTAGATTACCTCCAATTTAAATCTGCTTTTCCCTGGTATCCCCATCTCAATAAATACCACCACTACCCTCGTTTCTCAAATCAAGTATCCAGGGATCATCCCTGAAGCTACTACCTTGGTCTAAGACACCATCACTCTTGCCTAGACTACTGTCATAGACCAGTAAGTGGTCTCTCTCTTTCCATTTTGCTCTTATTCATTTTCCACAGAGCTGATGTAATGAATTGGTAAAACATAAAACCCAGATGATACCCCTTGTGGGTAAAACCCTTAATGACATCTTACTGATCTGAAAAATAATCCAGCCTCTACATTGTTCTACAAGGCACTTCTTTTTTTATTTTTAATAAAGTCTTTTTTTTTTTAATTGATTTTTTTTTTTTTAAGACAGAGAGGAAACAAGAGAGAAGGAAGGACAGGGAGGGAGGGAGAGAGAGCTGTCCTGAATTGCTTAAACAATTGTGAAACTAGTTTTCAAAACAGGCTGCTTTATGAATAAAAAGGATGAATTCTGACTACAATTTGGCTTTCCTTTAGGTAAGTAGATGAACAGTAGATAGTCAAGACGGGGCCTTTAAGATTGCTAAAGTAAGAGATGGCATACTAGGAAGATCAACAAATGCATCTGCCTTTTCTTCCTGTTTTCATTTTGGTATTACCTTAGGCTCTGATTTGTTTTCTTCTATTTCAATGCGTAGTGAGGCAGATGCCCACCTTGATTAGTTTACTGTATTATCACTTGAGCTTAATAAGGATAGATAAGGACACTACAAGAAAAGAAAACCAAAATAACCCTGATGATATACAGATGCAAAAGTCCTCAACAAAATATTAGCAAACTGTATTCAACAAAGTATCATACACCATTACCAAGTGGGATTTATTCCTGGGATGTAAGGCTGGTTCAACATACACAAATCAATAAATGTGATATACCACATTAATAGAATAAAAGATAAAAATCACAGATGCATAAAAAGCATATGATAAAATACAACATACTTGCATGATTAAAACTCAACAAGCTGGCCCTAGCCCATTTGCACAGTGGTTAGAGTGTCAGCCCACAAATAGAAGGGTCTCGGCTTTGATTCCAGCCAAGGGCACATACCTCGGCTGCAGGCTCAATCCCCAGCCCCGGTGGGGGTGTGTGAGGGAGTCAACCAATCAATGTGTCCCTCTCACATCACTATTTCTCTCACTCTCTCTCTTTCCCTTCCACTCTCTCTGAAAAGCAATGGAAAAAATATCCTCTGGTGAGGATTAAAAACAAACAACAAACAAAACCCAAAACTCAACAAGCTGAATATAGGAGGAACATACCTCAACATAATAAAAGCCATATGGGACAAACCTACAGCTCAATGGTGAAATATTGAAAGATTTCCTCTAAGATCAGGAACAAGACGAAGGTGCTCACTTGCACCACTCTTATTCAACATAGTATTGAAAATACTAGCAAGAACAGTTAGCAAGACAAATAAAAGGCATCCAAATCGGAAAGGATAGAGTAAAACTGTCATTCTCTGAAGATGATACTATCTTATATATAGAAAATCATAAAGCTTGAGTCAAGTGTCCCATCTTGAGGGTTTCTATATTCTGAGAACGTGATAGGCATCTCTTGTCCAGTATCTGACAGGAAGCTATGGGATCACATCTACCCACATCCTCCCCATCCTTCCCTTGACTCCAGATTTGGAATTTCTCCAGGCCCAATCATCATCTCTGCAGAAGGCATGTGCATTGTTTATATGGTATGGTTTTAGGTGACTGTGTTTTAAATTCACCTATCAACTCCAAACCATCTTTTTACCATTTTCCAAAAGTTCCTCAAAGAGAACGATTCCTGTTTTCTTTTTTTGGTCATAAATTTTTTCCCCTTTTTTCTTTAGTAACTTTTTGTTATTTCAAAAGGAATTTGGAGATGAGGAGAAATAGTAATGCCACATTTTCAGCATGCCCTCTTGATTAGATAATCATTAAGCACTATTCTGAGTAATTCCCACAGTGCATTAAAAGAAAATTAGCCATTCATGGTGGACTTTGGAGAACATTGTAATACTTGTTTGCCTAATGAAGACTTGGTGAAATTAGCTTAATTTGTGATGTTCTATAGGAAGTAAAATTGAAGTTATGCAAATGTAAGGGACTATAAGAGTGCGGTACCAGATTTCTAACTTAGACGAAAACTAAATTGATATTTCCTTACATTTATGTTGAACTCTTCAAGAATGGAAGTCATGATTTATTCATTTCTCTAGTCCCAATGTATAGACAGTGCAGGATTTTTCTACATATTCAGGGACTGTTCATTGAATGACTGAAAATAAAGCTTAACATTTCTAACATTTGCACTGAATTTTAAGCAGCTGGGGCACAATTTTATCTGCCTTTTTTAGCACTGACTCAACATTTATATCTGTTTGGAGACTCTCTCAATTAATCCATATTTTCAAAATGTTCAGTATGATTCTACATAACTTATAATTTTTTAAGTCACATTCGTTTACCTTGTACTTCCCTGATAATTATAAATGACTGTAATAAGCACTGGAGGACTATGGACACCAGAAAAATATTATTCCTGTTAGAAGCGCAAGCCTGTTATCATGCACCAACTTTAAAAACAAATAAAAGCATAATTTTATTGGTTGAGTATATAATGATCCAAAAAAATCTGAAAAACATTGCTATGCTGACTAATGGTCAAAACTGTTTTTGTAGAAATTCCCAAAACAAGTTTGTGAGAAAGTGTTCCCCTTCTTGTCCTTTCTCTTGGCTTGTGTTTGATTTTAGTTATTTTAATCAGTGTGTTTTCCAAGCCTAATGATGCTGTTTGCTAGTCTCCTCATGTTACATCAAATTAATCTGAATACCCTCTGAGACATCTAAATAGCAATTGAAATAAAAATTCATCATGTCAATTAATAATGGCATCTTGAAATTTTCTGGTTTTTTACTTATTTAATTCTTTTATAAGCTCTCTTTACTACAAAGAACCATCACCCAATATGGTATTAAAAACACAGGCGGGCCACGGCTGAATTTTGTATCACAGTGATGGAAGAAAAAGCAGAACTGGGAGACTGTCTGTTGATGAGCTCTGAAGAACTCACTTGCAAAGCTTAAAGGCTTATTAAGTACGTTGGGAATAGCAGAACCTGGATTTATAATTACTCAGACAACATTTCTCACATGAAATCAACAAAATAATTATGGACTAACTAGATAAATAAAACATCTGTTAACTGCTAATTTCTGAGGCAATGCAATTTTAAATTGAATAGTTTTCTATTAATCCCAAGTATTTATCAGTCTTATAAGGTAAAAATGGAAATTCCTTTTCTGATGTTAATTATATAGAGAAAATAAAGAAGCTTTGCAGAATGATGTTATATGATTTCTGATCTATAGGGAAAGTTTCATCTTGAGTCACATTCAGTTAGCATATCATTTTTATGTGTTATCATCAAATGTAAAAGAAAAAAAAAGAAAGGGGCAAATACACATAAAATCAAATAACAGAAGACTTGATGTCACTGAAAATTTTTAAAACGTGCTTTATCTGTTGGGTGGTGCCGCTTTTGGCATATATTTTTGCCTTTCATGTTTAAAATAAACTTTAAAAGTTAGAAAAATAACTAGATCTGCCAATTGTTGTGATAATTTTTCTTCCTGCCACTCTTCTCATTAGCATTTACTCGGAAAAGGAACAGATTCCAAGAATTGGTGACAGTAATTTTAGTTCTATGTGTTAAAGTTATTTTATTGAACTGTTAGGAAATTTCAAAACCTTAGGCTAGCTTGATAAAAAAATTATCAAAATTTGTTTGTATTTAGTAACCACTAGAAGATTTTTTAAGTGCACAATTTCCAAAAAACTAGAATAAAGAGAAAAAAACAAGGAAAACTCAATGAGTTAAGTGAAATGGAGGAAAGATTAAAAAAAAAAAAAATACCTCCTCCTCCCCACCACCAAAACTTCAGAAAAACAATAATGTAGGTCTGGATAAATGCAGAGTGTCTGTTAGATTGACTTTATAGTCTATTTGGGGCACAATTCACACATTTTTCTCCTTTATAGCCTTTTCTTAAGACTCCTTTAAATATTGAGATTAAAGGGTCCACTGGTTCCATTTTCCTGGCAAATACAAGAGTTTCCATTTTGTCAAACATTTGGAAATTAAATGTTGGTATTTTTCTTATAATTATTGTCAAGAAGCATTTCCTTAGGGATATCAAACTAACTGCCACTGGAAGAGACACATTTCTCCATTTGTTCTTCCTCCAGAGACTGTTTTCCTTGCCACCTCTGTACCCATTGGCAATGAAAACACATTTGAACAAATTAAAACTAACAATCTGTTCAACAGACACCACTGCCTTTCACAACATGCCAAAGGAATGTCACTGGTACAATTTGAAATTAGATACAATTAGACTTTGGCCTCTGTTTTGTTTGCTGAATTTGATCTGTTTGCTGCTATTTGTTGAAGATTCTTCTACTTCACCAGGATGTTTATTTCAAAGGCATCATAAAAATTGTTCTTATAAGAACACATGACTTTTCAGAAACTCTTCATAAGCAGAGACCCTTCTTTTCTCCTTGTTTCCTAATGATGTGCATGAGTGACTATATACACCTAAGGGGGCCAAACCTAAGTTTACAAAAATAGCTATGAAGAAATAGAAATTTTGAAGTTTAGGTAGGAGCATTAATTCTATTAATAATTGTAGGTGGATGGTTTCTAGAAAGAATTGAAAAAAAAAACCACAAAATTAAAAGAGAGATGAAAGTCAAAACAGATGATTCCCATGTTTTCTGTCTTGGTAGAAAAAAATCTAACTATGAACGCTAAAATCTGTAAAAGTCCCAGTTTGTGTTGATTAAGAAGAATTTATCTGGATGGACTTTATAGGCTGGAGGGAAGAATGGGAAGCTCAATAAATACCAAAAATTGTTACAATCTACTAGCAACTGGAAGAGACCGGAAGTCAATGTTAGTTAAATTAGACAAGCTAAGGTTTCACAGGGATAAGTCTTGGAATACAGGTGACTGAGAAGTATAAAGGGGGAAGTGAAAAGTGTTCCTTTGTTAGTTGATGGAGAAAACACAGACCAGACTATGAGTTATAAAATTTAACAAGGCAAGAAATATATAAAGAAAGTAATGCTCCTGCTGATATAATCATGTAATTAATCATTGATGCTTTATTTCATACAAATAAGCAAGAATAAAAAGTCATAATATTAAATGGTACATCAATATGGGCACTTTCATTCACTAGTGATTATAGTGCACATCTTACAACAGTATCAAGAACAAGCGTACCAGGAAACTTTGTGGTATTTATACCAATGAATTCACCCTACATAACTATATATCATTATTTATTTTTGTGAAATGAGACAAAAATCTAAACAATAAGGGAATAACCAATTACCCCAATGGATATCCTCAAGGAAATATTGTGCAAGAATTAAAGATGTTTATTAACAACCAAATGGTTGTTTTTATGGTCATTGAAGTTTTCTTTGGGAGCAGAGAACATCAATGATATACATTTCTCTTAGTTTTATTTTCCTATATCTTGTAAATTATAAATTTTAGAGTACACTTTATATTTATAAAATGTAAGATTTTCTTTAGGATTACTTAGGCTATGCAAAAGTGTCCATTTCCCTCTCCAGACATTATTTAACATTACTGCATTTACTTGCCTCTTCTCTTGAGATAGAAATTCTTTTATATCCCCCTCAGCTTCTATCTCATTTGCTTCTTCCTCAGCCTAGATTTAAATGAACCAAATGTAATCAATTGATAAACAATTAATGATACAGAATAATCATTTTGCTTTTTACTTTAACAGATCAGATTTTTCTTTCATTAACTGAATTATTTCACATTGTGTTGCTTCCCCCAGCAGTACACTCCATCTTTTTAATATACTCTTCAACCAAGATCCAATGCATGTAAGCATACCACCACCAAATATGACAGGAGAAGCAAGATTGTCACAGAAGTGTCGCCTTACAGAAAACTTCAGGACATTCCAGTTTAGTTTTTTAGGCTACCAACAACAATAAAAACCCTAAAACAATTTATCCCATTAAACCTGGAATTTAGTTTGCTCTTTTCTTTCTTAATTTCCTAAAGTATCCTATCTCATTTTAAAGCTTTGCTTAATTTTCTTCAGTTTTTACATACTTATTTTATTAGCCTTTCCTCAGAGAAGGACCAAAGGTCACCACAACACATAATGCCATCTATTTCCAGTATCTTTGATGCATACGAATAACAAGGTGTCCAGTCACAGTTAATATAGCTGAAGCACACAGGCCTACTGGATTACTTATATATTGTACAGTCACAGATTTTATAGCATTTTTCTTAATTATGCTAATTAAGATGCATAAAGGCCAAAGTTCTAGTACATCCCTAAATCCTAAAGATTTAAACTTTATGTCTAAATTTTCTTAGTCCTTCTATGCTCAGTTCAAATAAAAATATTCCAAAAAAAGAAAAGAAAAAAAACTGGAATAAGAAAAATTGGGACTAGTGTAATTGCTTCTATTTGCTTATTGACAATCCTAGTTTTGCTTATATGTAGTAGGTATTTCAATTTATTAAAGTCTGAAATCATCATGAAACTCAAAATTATAAAGTCAAATGGAAACTGAAAGTGCAAAATGTATACTGTAATTGACGTGTAATGTGTTATAATAAAATTTCCTATGGTTAGGGTTTTTGTATTGAGGGCTCCTGATCTTTAACTCAGCCATTTATAATTATTGAACAAATAATCAGATGGGAAGGGAATAGGAATGGAATTCTGTTCTGATTCAAGATTCTGTTCTAATACAACCAAACGACCTATATCAATTCTGTATACATCATGATGGTAGTGCGGCTCGTAGTTTTACTGGTAACACTTTTATACGAAATGTTTTCCACTCCATGTTTTTGTTGTTTTCTTTCTCATAGAATTTCATTCTCTTGACATAGTTGTCCTCTAAGGATGAAGAAGCAAACAGGGTAAAGAGTAGACTAAGAGCTTTGAACATGGAGCCAATTGGTCAGCTCTGCTGCTTAGTTGTTGGGTAACCTAGACCAGGTATTTTTCTGAATCTCAGGTTCTTCATCTAAAAAAGTGATATCATCTCTTCACCTCTCAGTAGTTTTGAGTCTCAATGAAATTATGTTAGTACAATCACACTGAAAAAGTACTATAACACTGTTACCACACATTTTATTATACCTGTTTTCTTATAGTATTTAATCTTAGCATGTAGAAGCTTATTACTAATTATTTCAAATATTTTATGATGTCTATATATAGGACAGCCACATAAATTACTGCCCAAATAAATAATAAGTACTCCAGACAGCGGGTGTAACTACTGAGCTGGATGAGTTCCTAGCATATCATTAGCCACAAATGAACTCTAAAAATAATTTAACACTTTAAAATTGCCTACTTGCCACATGCCATGCATATGTAAAAGGACTGAAGTTGAAGATTAAGGTCATTATTTGAGCAATTCAAGCCAAAACAGCATTTTTATGTCTTTTACAAGTAATGGCTTTTGAACTTAATTTCACTTTTAAAAAAAATGTACACTTGGCCTGTTTTTCATTAATTTCATTTCCTAAAAACCTTGCTTAGTGCTGTACATAAATTCTCTATCACAGTAACAATCCCATGGAGTAGGTGTTATCATCTCCATTTTTTCAGGTAAAGAAACTGAGTTCCAAGAGATAACATAGGCTTTCCCTGCAAGTCATGAATAAGCTACATTTTGGTAACTGAGTACTACAATAAAGATGTACTTATTAAAGTAATGAAAAGTGGGATTTGTGTGAATCCAAAGCCAATGTACTTAAATATTAATTCATAACAATTACTGAATATAGTATCTGTCATACAGCAATTGCTCAAAAATGATTGCTATCTTTGTCATTAATAACATGTATAATAATCTCAGACAAAATAATAAGGAACAATGAGTCAAGAAAGAGTCTATAAACATCTTTTCATTTTATATTATCAAGAACAGTCTACATCCACGGGTTATGCATACATGCATATAAATTCTTTGGTTAATCTCTCCCTACCCACCCCAGCCTTTCCTCTGAGATTCATCAGTCTGTTCCATGCGTCTGTATCACTGGATCTATTTTGTTCATCAGTTTATTTTGTTCTTTAGATTCCACATATAAGTGAGATCATGTGATATTTGTCTTTCTCTGCCTGGCTTATTTTGCTTAGCATAATATTCTCGCAGGGTGTGGGTGTGCGGTAAAAGGGGTCAATTGAGGAAAAATAGGGACATCTGTAATACTTTCAACAATATAGATAAATTTTAAAAAAAGAATAGTCTAGCCCTAGTCAGTTTTGCTCAGTGGTTAGAGTGTCAGCCTGCGGACTGAAGGCTCTTAGTTCAATTCCTATCAAGGACACACACCTCAGTTGCAGGCTTGATCCCTGGCCAATCCCTGGCCACAGTTGGGGAGCATGTGGGAGGCAACCAATTGATGTTTCTCTCTCACATCAACGTTTCTCTCTCTCTCTTCCTTCCACTCTCTCTGAAAAGCAATGGAAAAAAATATCCTCTGGTGAGGATAAAAAAATAAAGAAAGGTCGAATAATGTCTTGGATAGAATAATGAAAAGCCAATCATACTGGTAAAGCAGAGTGCTTTTTTTACTTTTCTTCTCATAATTTTACAGGTTACTTATATGAGTGCTGTAAATTAATCAAATTTCCTGGGCTCTACAGCATATCAGAATAAAACTGCCCAGAGTGTTCTTTCAAAAGAGACCATTACATTGCAGCATGATTAGATGAAGAACTTCACTGTGTGAGAGAAAAGGGAAAGTCACTTAATTTATAAAAGTGATTTTACTTCAATTCAAAATTGAATTAATTAGTAAGTATACATTTCAGAAAGAATGAAGTTCAAATCTTTACTAGAATGTCCATTACCTTCAATTTAATGGAACATCAAATACAGGGTGGGGCAAAAGTAGGTTTATAGTTGTTTGTTTGGAAAATAATACAATAATTAATAAATAACAAGAATATACTGTGTTCCCATACTCACAACTGTAAACCTACTTTTGCCCCATCCTGTACTGCCAACAGCAGAATATTTGTTAAGATTATATCAACATAAAAAAATAATTTTAGAAAGCAATTAGCTATTGAAAATCCCTATAGATTTTTAATTTATTTTTATTATTTTTAGTATTCTACTAATAACTGTGGCAAAATACTGAATTGTTCGACTGTATAGACAATTTGGATAGCTAAGCACAATAATCAGAAAATACCTAAAACAGACTCCCTCCCAACTCATTTAGTTGGTGCCCTGCCTATGCTTGCTTTGTGCTATCAATAAATTCTTCCTAAGGTATTCATTACAGTGGAGCCAGTAAGGTGATAATCTATACAAAAGCCATCTAATTTTCCATCCACTGAAAAAAGCCTGTTGCTCAGGTTTGGTAAATAAGCTTGTGCTACCTCTTCCATTGGGTCAGCTCAGCCTACTGGTCTTTTTGAGAGTTGATTATAATTGTTACCTTCCTCGATCACAAAAAAGAAATTCTCCTTTCTTCTACTCATGTGGAACAAAGTAAAAAATTGTATTGCCCCTAAGTTTTTATGAACTCACTAACTACTTTAGTCTGTGTAAGGAAGGAAGAAATTCGCCACCAACTCCGGCAATCTACTGTACCAACCCACAGCATTCCTTAGAATGACAGTCGCTGCTCTGACCAATCACTGAGGCCAAATTGGGAAATTTATTCATTTTTCTAGTCATTGGTTATTTTAGCAACTCTGGAGCAGTGAAGCCAGTGATCTGAGGTTTCAACAAAATTGTGCTCTGGGGAATAACGTGATGGGCTGGGCTATGTCAGGATTTACTGGCTTGGTCCAATTGAAATATAGAAAGGTTGTGAGTGTACCCATGTGTGCACACACACAGCTGTGCACATGTGCAGGCAATGGAGTTGAATTACAATGTTTTTTCATGACAACTAGCACATTTTTTATTTTAAACTATCTTTTAAAATATTTTTTCTAGCTCAAATTCTGCTAAAAAAAAAAGCTGCACAGTTTAGCTTACATCTTGCTATTTGGATATGAAGGGTAAAAATTATGGAACATCAATTCAGTCCAAGGTAAAAAATTAGATTCCGTAAAGGAATTAAAATTTTAAGTATTTTTAGTATTTAAGATAAATACAATAACAACAAATTTTTATTTAGCTTTTATATGTACTAGGCGCTATGCCAAGTGCCACTCCTGAAATATTTCATTTGTTGCTTTTAGCAACTTTGTGAGGTTGATTCTATTATTATATCTATTTCTAAAATATTAAGAAACAAGCTCAGAGAGGTTAAGTCACTTGCCCAAAGTACACAGCCAAAAAGTGGCAAAGCTGGGATTGAAACATGAATATGCCTCTGCCTGACACCGAAGGTAAGGCTTTCGGGATCTAAAAGCCTTCCCTCTCTGGCAATACTACGTACCATTTCTCCCCTAGTTCTCTGTGTCTCAACCACTCTGGCCTTCATGCAATTTCTTGTACTCTTCATGTTCCTTTGTATGTCAGAATTTCTCTACATAATGTTCCTACTCCTAGACATGCCCTATTATAATATTTTATAAGCATATATTTATTGTGATTATTTGATTAATTTCTTTCTCCATCATCAGTGAAGGTTAATTTTGTCTACCTTGCTTACTGTTATTTGAAAAACAATATGGAGTGCTCAAAATGAATTTTGGAGCCAGACTGCCTGGCTTCTGGCTTTGCTAGCTTATGTTGCCCTGGGTGAGTTATTTAACTTCTGTCTCGAGTTTCTTATCTATAAAATGGAGATAACAATAATACCTACTTCAGGAGAAGTACTGAGAAGTAAAAAAAAAAAGTCCTTAAATCATGTTCTGGTCCAAGCAGGACTTAATAAGAATCAGCTACTATTATTTTTGTCTATTTCTGACACCTGTCACAGTTCTGGTCAGATAGTAGGCACTCAAAACATATTTTTTAATAAATACACATGCATGCATGAATGAATAAGTGAATGAGTGACTAAATCTGCTGGAGTTATCA
Source organism: Miniopterus natalensis (assembly GCF_054644295.1). NCBI lineage: Eukaryota > Metazoa > Chordata > Mammalia > Chiroptera > Miniopteridae > Miniopterus > Miniopterus natalensis. Next base: position 24,223,635 of record NC_142084.1, read on the forward strand.
CAATATTTTCTCTGGTTTCATCACATCACAGCTATTCAAGCTTTGATACTGCCTAACAAGAATTTAGCCACAGATTAGTGCTACCAAACCCTGCATCAAGGAACAAACATCATCTCTTTGGATGCTCTTGCAAAAGGTCTGGCTTTGGAGTCCAGAGGGCAAGGATCTGATCCCACCACTCATAAACAAATAACTTAAGAGTTATTGCTTGGTACTAGCATCTTCAAAATATATTTTGTCTTCTAAGAAAGTGAGAATGAATACAGAAAATTCATCAACTATATTGTGGACTAGAAAATGTGGGTATACTAAAAATTGCCTTACAGGTATAAAACAACAGCATCCCCTTCTAATAACCACACTGTACACTGAACTTTCATATCAATAATAGGACACATGGTAATGTTTCAAGAACTTTACATAATCCCCAATCATCATAACAACCCTAAAGGGAAAATGCCATTATTTCCATTTTATCATGGAGAAAACAGAACTTCATAGAAGTTAAGAAACTTGAGCAAACTTACACAGCAAGGAAGGAGTATGATTGGAATACTACGTCACCCTATTTATTCTTGTGTATTTTACTCTTTATTCAGTAGTTAAATTAGCACAAAGTACCTTCTAAAGGAAAGATAACTGTTAAAAGGTTACATTTTTAACATACTAAAGGCAATTAGGAAAGATATTAAACAAAATATCATCAGTAAATGTGGTATGCCTTCAAATGTCAAAGATAAAAATAATACTAGGATATTTTTGGCATCTTTATTGGACAGCCCATCTTTGGGAACAAACTAAGGCAATGGTTTTAGTCATGCTTTCTCAGGAACAAAGCTAAGATTTAGTGGGTAGGTTAAAGTGTGGAGCTCCTGTGTGCATCTGTTTCTTGTAAAGACAATGTTATATCCTGTCACTGTCATCATATTTGCAAAAAAGGGCAATTGTACTGGCTTTAATATATGAATAAGATCTTTCCTAATAGAGAAATCCTGGAGGCCATCTCTCCAAGGGGAAGAGGCTATTCCCAAGCTAACTATAACACCATGAAAAGTGTTTATTTTCAAACTGAATCTTAAAGTTCTTTGACCAGGCTTTAAATGGCCAAACAAATTCTATTAGGATTCTATCCTGGCAGACAAGAATAAACTGCCCCAACTAGGAAAAGCAATGAAGAGAGATGTGAGTTTTCCTTTAAATTAGAGTCAGACATAACAATGATGCTCATAGTTCCACTGACCAAGACAGCCTTAACATTCTCTTCTGTTTGACTAAACTTACAGGCAAGTTTCTTCCTGACTATAAGACCCTTTTCCTAGACCATTTACTTTAGAAAACTTGCAAGTGTAAATTATTTGGGGACCAGAGGTTCCCAAAAGACATAAATCTTCTCCCAGCCTCTTGCCAGCTTTAGAACCCAGGAATGTCTTTCTCAAGGACCTAGGAGCCATTGCTTTCAAAGGTAATCATCAAGAAAAGATGTGCCCCAGATCTCTCTCAGTCTCTGTGGTAAGAGCCTAATTTCCACAGGCACCAATTAGCAAACACAGATGCCTAATCACATGGACCAACATCCCCCCTAACATACTAGAATACTTTTCCACTAGCTTACCTCAGTGCTTAAAAACTCTCCCACCCTTTTTGTTGTTGTTTCAGCAGGAACTGAGTTCAATCTCTCTCCCCTCTTGAAACAGTCTTGAACAAAGTTTTCCTTACCTGTTTAACTCTGCCCAGTGGAATTTTTCTTTCTGGATTTGCTAGTCTATGTTACCATGGGTGACTTATTTAACTTCTGTCTCAGAACAGAACAGAACAGAACAGAACAACTTTCAGAAATATATCAGATGGGCAGCTTTCTAATAGTTCTACATTCCATTCTATAATAAAATTGCCTAAATATTAGTAATACCCACTCCCTCCATTATACCCTATTCTCTCTTACCAGTTTTATGTTTGTCTCCAACACAGAAGCAATAACACTAAGTTATGATTTTTTTTTTTTCCCATTGGAATTATGAGCTACTGGTAGGAAGAGAGAGTTCTTATTCACTTTTCTATCCCCAATGTCTAGGGCAGTGCCTGCCAGGCACACTCATAACACCCTGGGGGAAGCACTCAGGCAACCTTCTAGTACCTCATACATGGGGTGACCATATGGTTTATCATCTACATCAGGATATTTCTGAGAGTGAAAGAAGGCACTAAAGTAACTTTATATAATTTTTGAAATATTTTTATTACCAGATAAATTAGTTTTATGAAATTATAATTAAGAAAAATTCCTTCCAACATTAATTTTTTATGTTTCACCAAATTTAGATGCTAAAAAAATCATAGGCTTTCTAAATTTCACTCTATTCTAGAACAGAGGGTTGGGAGTAGTAAAGGGTAAAGGGGGTCAAATATATGTTGACAGGAGATTTGACTTTGGGTGGTTAACACACAATGCAATATACAGATGATGTATCATAGAATTGTACACTTGAAACCTATATAATTTTATTAACCAAAGTCACCCCAATAAATTTAATTAAAAAATACCAATTACAAGCTAGAAATAGTTCAATCAAATATTCTTCTCATAAGTAAAGATATTCTAAAGCACAGTTATAGGATTCCAAAATTCTTCTTATACATCATTTGAATTCTCATTTAATTTCTTTTTTCCTCTCTTAATTTTGTAGGAATAAATTTCAATGTCTTTCTGTCTGCACACTTTGTTTTCAAAAATTCAATTTGATAAAGCCTAAGGTTTTTTTTGTGCTCCACATGTTGAATACCTTTATTGAAGATTTTAAACTTATTTTTAAAATGTGGCATCAAAATTTATTTTCCAGTAATGGTCAATACTATTGTAGAACATTTATCTTGAAATCATCTCCAAAGGCTCAGCATTTCTAAAACCTGTCTAATCGGGGGTAACGAAGAGAGATAAACAGCAATGCTGAAGTATTTATTTTTATGCAACATGGCTTCATTAGGAAACACTCTGTAGTCCTGTTACTATATATAACATTATGTGCAGGTTGGTAGTAAATTTATGCTTATTTGGATGCATTAAACACCTCAACCAACTTCAAGTTCACTTCTGCTCCATAAATGCTTTAATTAATTAAAAATACTGTTTTTATATTACGATGCTCTGAGCTACCAAAATCTATATTTATATTATCAGCACAAAATAAATTATTTTAACTTCATTTTAACTATTGAATGAATTGATATATCTTCCAATAATGTCACTTTTGAGAGAATTAACTTCTGAAAGCTTTACTTTTTTCCATAAATTGGATGAAAAAAATGAAATCATTGTTAGAATTAACTGGTTTCTATTTCGAGCAACTGATGATACTGACATTAAATTCATATCATTGAGCAATTCCCCTTATGCTAATACACTAATAGCCTTCGATTCACTCTACTTATATATACAACAAAATCTGAAGTCAACATGAGCAAAATTAATATTAACAGTTATTTAATGTAAAGGAAAAGTCATGTTTCTGAAGTGATATGCAAATTGACCTTTGTAGCTACATGTGTGATCACAGTCCTAAGATAATAAGTTTTAAAATGGTGAAGCAGATTTGTGTCCTCTGGTTTTTTATATTATCACTATTGTGCTCTTGGTGGATGGTAAATGTTCACAAACATTTGAAGCTAAATGTATAACTTTATTTTTTTCCAGGTAGCTGAAGGGCACTTTATTGAATAATTAACCCATGTGATTTCCAAGGCCATTTAGGGCTGCCTCTGCCTCCTCTCTCCTTTCTGGGGCCATGGTACCAGGAGCCTTGCAAGCCCTGGCCCCTGATCAACCCATGTCAGAGACCCGAGCACCCTTATCTTATATCTTACCTTATCTTATCTTATCTTGTCTCTCTAATAACATTCTGGGTAACAAGAATGATGTGTTCATTTTTTCATTAATTATGTGATATTGTTTTTTAAGCACTGCTTTCAAAGTTATTTAATTCCAAATTGAAAACAAAACAGTAAAGTGAATAATTCAGATTTACAGCATAGAATAAGTGGCCAAATCACCACAGCAAGAAGATGCAGTGGAACCACTAAATCTCCATTTCACACACAACTGCCTCTAATTCCCTTGTTTCCTCTGACCTTGCAGCACCTTACTTCTAGTGGGCTAAGATACCAAGTCATCAGCCATAAAAGTACTGTCAGATACTTTCCTCACCAATTCTTGGAGACCTCTTTAGGAGAAAGTAGACAAAATTACAAATCCAAAATTATGCACAATTCCTTGCAGGAAGCCTGTGCATGTCTGGGATCCTGAGTCTTAAGCGTCTTTGGCTTCACAGTGAATCAGCCTCAGGGAGCTGGCCAAGCACAGGACACAATTAGGACCGGCACTCTGACAACCCATAGAGGAAGCAATGAGATGAGGCTGCTAAGGAGAGCAGGAACCAGATTGTGCAAAAATTTATAATCCATGGTGAGGAATTTGAACAGGATGAATGAATAAATAGGTGAATGAAAGAGTGAATTAATAGAAAACTTTTTTTTTTTTTTTTTTTTTTGCAGGGAGAGGATGGGGTACAATGCACAGAGCATAAGCTGGCTCAGAGAATGGTGCAATCAGGACTGAGGCACTGCGGCTGAAGCCTGATCTCTCAGGGATCTTGGGAGATCTAGGTGAGCTGGCAGAGGAGTTCTGGGATTAGAAATGCCTGGGTGCCCCTGCCCAAGGCCCCTCCTCCAGATTATAACGAGTTTCGCTCACACCACCTGTCATAGAATTCCAGCTTGTGACTTCTCGACACGCCCAATCAGAGTGACAGTGCAGCAGAGCCTCGCCCCAGAGTTTAGTCCAGGTGTCTGGAAATGTGCTGAGGTCCAAACACTGTGCAAGGGAGGGACCTGGAATCCCTCCCTCCACCCCAACTCAAAAGCCAGAACTGGGGTGTGAATTACCTGTGGGATAGTTCAGAAATGAGATGAATTGCAGGACACGCAGTTGGTGTTGGAGAATTCCTTGGTGGTATAGAAAAAACCCTAGTACACATTGGAATTGGTAACCAGAATTGTATTTTTAAAAAAGCTTATAGAAATTCATTGATTTAGGGCTCTGTGAAGACTTAGACAAAACCCATTTTATGTAGAAAAAGCTATATACAGTATATTATACATAACAATGAACCCAAGTTACAAATGATACCCAGTGGATTCTGATATGAGCATCCAGGCATTCTACACCAAGGCATCAATGCCAACCCATAATTGAAATGGCAAGATGAAGAGTTTCTGGATTCTCTTCCTGGAAGGTATAGAGGGTTCCAGAGTGACACTGATGTATAAAAACTAGACTTGACTGAAATAGGTACTGCATTCTTCATGGTTGTTATTACTGTATCAGATAATTCTTAGGACTTGCTTATGGTTGTATTTATAAAACTAAAGATTTACTTGTTAATTCAGACATGACTATACCATGTTTAAGCTCTGGGTCTCTGACCTCAGTGTTTTATTTATGAGCAATCTTTGTTACAATGAATGTATTTTCTCTGGATAGTTACAATGGAACATGCACTTTTGGGGGGAGGGCTCTTTCCTTATTTGTAGTTTGAAGTCAAGATAGATTTCTCATTTTTACAGAATCATACTATTTCATATGCAACATCATTAAGCATCTTCCAGGAATGGTCAAAACTGATTTTTTAAAGGGGAGACTTTTTAGAAATTTACAGGGATATAGCAAGGACTTTAGGGAAGTTACAAATAAGTTCCCCAATCGATTGTAACAATGAATAAAAGCCACCAGGAATAGAGCTATCTGTACTATGTGTCTTTTTCTTACTCCGAGGATTTTTTTCACCTCTGATTCTCTCAATGGATTGGATTCAGTCTTCTTTCTCTCTGAAGAGCTGATTTCTCTGGTCCTCTTACTCATGGACCAGCATGGTTGACTCGGACTCTGCTTTTTATCACTTTTGTGTTGTACTGACCAACAAATGGACTAGTCTTTGTGTCCTAATACTAAAATTCCAGGAGCATATAGTTATCTCAGCCTAGGCTATGGATTGATGCCTACTGACTCAATTCGCTTGACAGCAGGGATTCACCTATAGCTTGAAGGTAGGGGTTGAGAGTTTTTAGAAAAAGGAGAGCAGATTGAATGACAACCAATTTATCTTTTCCCCTCATAATGATCTAACCTCAAAAGCTGATATTTAAATATGATATGAATAAAGCAGAGTGTTTTGAAAGACTATTACTTCTCCTTTCTTGCACATGAGTTACTACTCAAGTATCTATTTTTCAATTTTGCCATTTTATACTTCCTTATCATTTCTCCATTTTGTTTTACTTTTGACGTAAATAAGTCTGTGGATATGTTTGATAAAGCTTGAAAGCTTTATGGTCCTAAATGTGCCTATATATATAGCAGGACAAAAGATCAACGGCTATATAAAAGGTCTGTCATACAATCCTTTACAATCTTGGAGCAATAAATAGTATACTAATAATATTTTAGGATAGTTTTAAATGTATTTGATAATATACATTATAAAAAAGGCTATAATTGTTCGGTGTTCTTGAAAGCCTTTTAGGCATACAGTACAAAGCCTCTTTGAACACCCTGTCATTATTTTTCTTTTACTGAATTTATTTCAGATGTCATACTCAGTGATGTTGCTGAAGGCAGAGTATTGACAGTTCCCATTCATGGAGGGCTTGCCCTTGCCAGTATGCTGACAGACTATCTCCCCCACAGAATGCATTTCAATGTTATTTCAAATAAAAACATTTTTGGGGTAATATTCCAATTGTTTCTTCTTTGTACAAAGGATTAAGATAAGTGGCTATATTTCCCTGCGTTGAACAATGAGTTGGGCTGGTGCTTTTGTGTTTATTAATTTCAAATGTAAATTGTCATGTTTTGCTTTTAAGAGCTTTTTGCTACATTTTCCAAGGTCTCTGTCTGGCCTTTGTAAATAGCAAGTACCATAGGAAGGGCACAGAAGAAATAAACAAGTTTGATAGGAACACATAATGCATTAGGTACGTCTTTAAAACCAGCCAGCATTAAAGGGTATCTGAAACTGAGTCTGAGTTTGAACAGAAAATCTAATACACCAGGTTTTTATATGTATATGTAAATGTATATGTATATATGTACATGTACATATATATACATATATATTCTTAATCATGAATAAAATTCACTTTGGATGCTCTATGCTCTTTTTTGCCCTCCCAGCTAGAGATAATCTCTCCACTGTAGTTTTAGAACATATTATGTGCACCTTAATATAGTGTCAGTATCTGTATTTTCATAAGTGCATGCATATTAAGTAGGATATACTATGTCTACTTAGTTTTGTATCTCCTGTGGGCCTAGTACAGTGTTTCTCATAGAGAAGATAATTAATACATATTCATTAAAGGAAGAAATAAATGCTGTTTGAAGGAAAAATCTGGGGCAGTTAAAGTGAGTGTTGAAGCTCAAGAGCAAAATCCTCCAGTCTGGTGTTAAAGAGTTTCAAGTAAAATGGCCAGTGTTACCCACCTATACTGAGCTCCTGTTCTGAATTTCTATTGACACATTTTTATGAAGGTACAATAAAGAATAAAAGAAAGTTCCATAAATGAAAAAGGCCAAGACAAACAGAGGAAAAATGTCCCCAAACATAGGTAATATGGGGGTGGGGGAGGAAGAGACAGGAAAGGAGAAAAATAAAACAGTCATAAAAAATAAATCTACTGAAGACTAAAAATAGGATTGTCAAAGTAAAAAAAGGAATAGAAAGTTTAAAGCATATTAGTGGAAAAGTATGTAGATATTGAAATAAAACAAAAATAAAATAAAAGGTAGAATGTAAATGAAAAACAAAGAGACTTAAAGAATCAAGCTAATACTCATATCTGAATAAAAGACCTGAAAAAAGGCAATCAGAAATAGAAGGGAAATAATTATAAAAAAATAATGATACAGAATTGAGACATTAAAGCTATTACAAGTTAGGTTTAATAAAAATTTCCAGTTGGTTGTTGCTTGTATATTGATATTTGAGTAGTAATCTTATATTTTGCCCATACTTATTCCTATTCATTTTACTGAAAGGCCTAGTCAATGCAAGGAGGCATAAAAAAAATAAATAAAAGGCAGAGATAAAACTGCCTCTATCAATAGATAATATGATTCTATGTAGATAATCCCAATAAGTCTACAAAAAAGCTATTAGAATCAATTAGTAGGTTTCGCAAGGCAGTAAAATACATCATCAACATACAAAATCAATTTTATTTTTATGTACTAGCAATGAACTGAAAATTGAAAACTAAAAAAAATACTTTTTACAATAGCACAGAAAAATGTAAAATGCTTAGGTATTGTTCTAACAAATCCTTTGTAAGGTATGTATGCTGCATATTGCAAAAAGTTGATGTAAGAAAGCAAAAAAGACCTAAATATGTGATGCATTGTTCTGTATAGAAGACTCAATATAATTTCTGCCGAAACTGATCTATAAATGCAATGCAATCACAACAAAAGATCCCAGAAAATTTTTTTTCCAGAAATTGGGAAGTGGATACTGAAATTTATATTAAAAAATTATCTAAAATAGCCAAACACAATTTTGATAAAAAACAAAGGTGGAGTAACACCAACAGATATTGATACTTACCATATAGCTATAGTAATCAAGACAGTGTGATATTGGCAAAAGAATGAACACACAGACAAATGTAACAGAATAAGGAGTACAAAATAAACCCCATATGTATGTGGTCAATTAATTTTTGACAAAGGCCAATTATTAACCAAGGCAATTTAGTGCATAAGAATAGTTTTTAACAGCTAGACACTGGACATTCACATGAGAAAACAGTAAACTTCTATCAACGGATTGTAGAGATCTAAACTTAAAATTGAACAGTATAACCTCTAGAGAAAATGAAGGAAAAAATTGTTTTTAGGTATGACACCAAAAGCACAATCCATAAAAGAAAAAACATAATAAATTTATAAAACAGAGTTCTTGCAAATTAAAAAATTTTTGTTCTTGGAATGATACTCATCAAAAAATGAATATAAGCCACAGAATCTAGGAAAATATTAACAAAGCGCATATTTTTTAAAAGCACATACATACCCAAAATGTAAAAAGAATTTTCAAAACTTAATAGGAAAACAAACTATTCAATTAACAAACGGACAGAGATATGAACAGAAAAAGATACACGAATGGAAAGCACAAGATACTGCACAGTGTTAAGTAAACATTAAGAAAATATAAATTAAAATCAGCGAGATACTACTACCCACATATTAGGATGACTATAATAAAATTAGTAAAATAAAAACCTGACAATATCAAATGCTGGGGAGCTGACATACAACTAGAGTTTTCCAATTGAACAATTAGAATTCTCAAATACTGCTGACAGAAATGAAACAGAGAAAAAAGAAGCTTGGCATCTTTTCTAAATTTAAATGTCTACACATAACCTATCAATCCTATTCTGAGGCATTTATCCAAGTGAAATGACATTTATGTTCACAGAAAAATCTATGCATGGATGCTTATAACAGCTTTATTCATAATTTCCAAGAACTAGAAATAATTCAAATTTCCTTTGGCTGCTGAATTAATAAATTAACCATGGTATAGTCCTACAACAGAATGCTACTCAACAAAGAATGACACAAACTACTGATATAGCAAACAAGATGACTTTCAAAAGTAGATGCTAAGGCCCAGCTGGTGTGACTCAGCAGCTGAGCATCGACCTTTGATTCAGGAGATCGAGGTTCAATTCCCATCAGGGCACATGCCCGGGTTGAGGGCTTGATCCCCAGTAGGGGGCGTGTAGGAGGCAGCCAATCAATGACTCTCTCATCATTGATGTTTCTATCTCTCTCTCTTCCCCTCTCCCTTCCTCTCTCTGAAATCCATAAAGACATACTAAAAAAAAAAAAAAAAAAGTAGATGCTAAGAAAGAAGCCATGCCATTCTGGAACAGGCAAAACTATAGGATGAGAAAAATGATCAATAGTTACCATGGGTGGTAAGTCAAAGGAGAGTTTGGTTCTAAAAAGGCACCAACATTTCAATTTAAAGAACATCAGAATAGGCACAGATAACATAGTTAAGATGTGACAGCATTTCAAGAAATAAGCAACATTAGTTCAATACTTGTTCTTTGGCCATTCAATAGAATTATTAAATCAAAATTTTGGAGGCCATGTAACCAATCTGATTCAGGCTGATCACTTAATATCTAAAGTAAAATTTTCAATATCTGTGTCATATTTCAAAGGGTTATTTATTTAAAAAAAAAAAAGAGCAGCTTTTGTCCAGAATTAAGTGTTTGATAATCATGTCATATTTAGAATGTATGAAATAAGGATGACTTAACTTAAAATAATTGTTTTTTTATCCACATCCTCACCAGCACTTGTTGATTGTTGATGGCAGCCATTCTGGCAGGTGTGAGGTGCTATTTCATTATCATTTTTATTTGCATCTCTCTGATGATTAGTGACTTTGAGCATTTTTTCACACGTCTCTATGCCATCCCTATGTCCTCTTTGGAGAAATGTCTATTTAGGTCCTTTGCCCATTTTTTAATTGGATTGTCTTCCTTTTGTTAAATTTGTTATGAGTTGTTCATATATTTTGGAAATTAACCCCTTATCATATGCATCATTGGGAAGTATGTTCTCCCATACAGTGGGCTCCCTTCATGTTTTCTTTTGCTGAGCAGACGCTTTTTATTCTGATGTAGTCCCATTTGTTTATTTTCTCCTTTGTTTCCCTTGCCCTAGATGTACTGGCAAACAAATTGCTGAAAGATGTCTGAGATTTTGCTGCCTATGGTTTCTTCTAGGATTTTTGTGGTTTCATGACTTACATTTAAGTCTTTTATTCATTTTGAATTTATTTTTGTGTACGGTGTATGTTTGTGGTCTGGTTTCATTTTTTTGCACGTACCTGTCCAATTTTCCCAGCACCATTTATTGAAGAGACTATCTTTACTCCACTGTATGCTCTTGCCTCCTTTGTCAAATATTAATTGAGCATAATGTTTTGAGCCCATTTCTGGGTTCTCTGTTCTGTCCCATTGATCTATATGCCTGTTCTTATGCCAGCACCAGACTGTTTTGATTAAAATGTAGTATAGCTTGATATCTAGTATTGTGATCCCTCCTGCTTTGTTCTTCTTTCTCAAGATTATTTGGGGTCTTTTTTGGCTCCATGTATATTTTTGAAATATTTTTTCTAGATCTGTGAAATATGCTTTTGGTATTTAATAGGGATTGCACTGAATCTATAGATTGCTTTGGATAGTATGGACATTTTAATATTAATTCTCCCAATCCATGAACAAGGTACTATATATTCTTCCACTTGTTTGTATTTTCCTCTATCTCTTTTTTCAATGTCCTATAGTTTTCTGAGTACAGGTCTTTTACTTCCTCGGTTAACTTTATATCAAGATATCTTATTTTTGTTGTTGCAGTGGTAAATGGGATTGTTCTTTTAGTTTCTCTTTCTGAGAGTTCATTACTGGTGTATTAAAATGCCATAGATTTCTGGGTGTTAATTTTGTATCCTGCTACTTTGCCGAATTCATTTATCAAATGTAGTAGTTTTTTGGTGGTGTATTTAGGGTTTTCTATGTACAATATCATGTTGGGAATGCAGACTGGTGCAGCCACTATGGAAAACAGTATGGAGTTTCCAAAAAAGTTAAAAATGGAACTGCCATTTGACCCAGTGATCCCACTTCTAGGAATATATCCTAAGACTCCTGTAGCACCAATCAGAAAGAAAATATGCACCCTTCTGTTCATAGCAGCACTATTTACAATAGCTAAGATCTGGAAACAGTCCATGTGCCCATCAGTAGATGAGTGGATAAAAAAACTGTGGTATATTTACACAATGGAATACTATGCAGTTATAAATAAGAAGGAACTCAACCTTTGAGACAGCATGGAGGGCCTAGACAGTATTATGCTAACCAAAATAAGCCAGTCAGAGAAAGACAAGTGTCACATGATCTCACTTATTTGTGGAATCTAATAAACAAAATAAACTGACGAACAAAATAGATCCAGAGACGTGGAAACACAGAACAGACTGACGAATCTTAGAGGGAAGCAGGGTGGGTGGGAAGAGATTAACCAAAGAATTTATATGCATATATGCATAACCCATGGACACAGACAATAGTGTGGTGAAGGCCTGGGGCAAGGGGGATCTGGGGGTAGGGTATCAATGGGGGAGGAGGGAAGGAGACACCTGTAATACTTCTTACAATAAAGATAAATTAAAACAATAATAATAATAATAATTGTCTTTTTTTAAGAGGTAGAAGAAAGTACAAGTGCCATGAAAAAGCATTGGTTCATACACTTTGTTTCTCCAGACAGGAGAACCCAGGCACATTGTTGAAGTTACACTGATACGTACTGGGGTCCTAAATAAAAACAGCAACAACTGAAAGGGCTGTCACAAGAAGTAGTAACATAACTATACCTGAATACCTTTGGGCAAAAAACGGATAGCCATATGTTAGAATGCTTTGAGATTCTTTTTATTAATGAACAATTTAACTATATCACTCTCAGGGCTATGGTGGTGGCCATGACCACTCTTGCAGCCAAAATTAATCTACTGAACATCAACATTAAGACAGTCATCGTGTAAAATGTTGGAAATGGGAATACGTATTAGTCTTCTCAATAGGAAATTTCTAAATTTAAGGGAAGAGACTGTGATACTGTGATTTATAATAAGAAATACATTTTGGGTCTTCTTCCATGGTTCCTGGCTCAGAACTCCTAATAGTAAGTAAATGTTTCTTTGAGTCCTGTGAGTACTCTGGCAAATTAACTGAACCCAAGTAGGGTTCAATGGGGTCATGGGAACCTTTGATTTATAGCTGGTTGGTCAGAAGTCCAGGTAACAAACCTGGACTTGTGACCAACATCTGAAATACAAGGGGAGGGTTGTGGGAACCTCCAGTGTAGCCTGTCAGGGTACAGGTAACAACCTGAGCTTGGGACTGGGGTCTGGGTGGGGATGGGCGGATGGCTTGTGGGATGAGCCCTCAACTTGTGGAGTTTGATGCTCTCTTTGGATAGTGTCAGAAATGAGTTGAATTGTAGGACACCCAGCTGGTGTCTGGAGAATAGCTTGGTGGTGTGTGTGGGAAACACCTCCCCTCCAATGGAACTGAGTCCAAAGCCTAATTTAGAGACATATACACAAATGGTCATAGTATAGTAATGGTAAACACATACTGAGAACACTGAGGAAGATAAAACTAACACTCCTGCCCCTCTTGCCTTAGGGTAAGAGACTGTTCCACACAGAGAAGAAATGTGAACTAAAAGGATGAAGTGATTGGTTTATAAAGCAGAGAGAACAGCTTGTGCTTTTATATAGTCATTGGAAAGAGATAGCCATGCTCATAAACCACAGATATACACTATAACTAGAATAGTTGTTTGCAAACCTGATTTCGTACTGCTGGCAGAATATTTAGACTTTGATAGCATATAAAAAACTGGTAAATATTAAGGGATTTATTTTGAAATCCTCAATTTGCTAAATTTGTTTTCATAAAACTGATGTGCTTGAGAAAGCACCTTTTTTTAAAGTCCCATAGTAGAGAATCAGATAGTATGGCCTGTGTGGGATGTTCTAAATTTCAATGTATTGTGTAGTGGGGCAGAGGGAATTATGGCAATTATCATATAAAGACTTTCCTGCTTCTCGTATTGGACTTCCTAAAAATATATCACTCCTGACAGAGAATAAGAAAGAAATAGGGAAGCCAGCAAAGCTTATTTTCTCCTGGTGACAAATCCATGGCAAGGTTGTGTGCCTTGTCCATCTATTTTAGAATGAGATTTCCCAAGACTTGTATAAAGTAGGGAGCAAATATCTTGTCTCTGAGAAGCAGGTCCTCTCTGCAGTCTTACGAAGAAAATGCTTGGGAACACCTCTCACACATCAGTGTCTTCCATTTTTGTATAATATTAAGCATGAAAAAGGTAAAAATCCTACTGTTATTTCTGACAGATCAATGTTACATATTCAAAAAAACTTATAAAAGAAGCTAGTTCATGCCTGAAATATTCCTGAACATTTATTCTGACTCATTCAAATATAGTTTCATTAAAGTTTGCCAAGAGAGTTATTGAAAGCTATAAATCCCTTCTCATTTTTCATTCAAATGAAAATTTCCTGCTCATTGTTACTCATCAAACACTTTGCTGCTTCTTTACTCATTCAAACTAAATGCATATTAGATGTAGATTAGCTTAATCTGAATGCTGTGGATTCTATTGCAAATAACACATATATTACATTATTAACAGGGACATCTACCAGAGGTCCAATACCTTCCATTTTGGGGCTGTTAATTTCAATAAATTAGACTAAATTTCACTTTAAAAAATTGAATGATATTTATATATATACAAAAATGTTTCCAAATTCAATGTAAGGCATAATGTCCTTAACTTTAGAAAATCTGTTTTATTTCATTATGACTAATTCTTCCCTCTTGAACACTGATATAATGTTTTAATTCTGTTGAACTATGTTTATAAACATAATGGTTTTTAACCATGAAATAGTATTAAAAATCTAGTTATAGATAAAAGTGCATAAGTGTCCATATCGCTGACCTACATGGCATGCTTTCATAAGGTCCTTCTAGATAATCTAGAATATTAAAGTTTGGCCTGAATGTATGACTCTTTGTTCATGAGGGGGGAAAAAATCAAATTATTTTTCCCAAATGCATTGCATAAACAAAGTGCTTTCCAGTGAAAGCATAACAAAGTTATCACTGAATAAGTCATGATAAAACTTTTTTTGATAACTTCCAAGAAACTGAAAAGTTAAATGACTCTAATGACAGAATAGTAACTAGTGTGCAGGTCAGTGGTTTTGATGCCATTGTAATAACCTGGTTATTATTTAATAGGAAAGGAGTAAAGGGGAGACGAAATAATATAGGCATGCCATTTATACAGCTTTGTCAAAAAGCTACATTTAACACTCTCCAAGTCTGTTCCCCACTAATCGATGGGAGAAGGGACTGGATAAAGGCAATTTAGACGCATGCCCAGTAAGGTCTGAGTAATGTGGGAAGGTGCCTACCTGACTGCCAGTCACGCCTGGGAACAAATTAGTGGCCAGGATGGGCATGGACACTGCAAGCACAAAACCTGAATATTTAAATTTCTAAACAAAAGAGGGGGCTTTCTTCTCTCTTGACTGCTAGCCTGAGGAGGCTTCAGTGACTCCTGTTGCAGGGGGCTGAGCTCCCCTGTGCCCTGGTGGTCTATGGCCATGTGAGACTCCACATAATGGACTTCAGTAAGCTTGGATACTGAACTACACCTGGCTGCAACAAGGAACGGAAGTTTTGTACACTGGCCTTGCTTTTGGCTCTACTAGAAACCCAGCTGCCTTTCTTTCAGGACTGGATTAAGAGGCCTGGGACTTTACAACTCAAGAAGTGTAACTCCATGAAAATAAAGCCTTTTAACACATTTTATTCTCCCATGAGGGCTTCTGAAAATTCTTACTTAAGCATTACCCCAAGACCCTAAACTCTACTCTTACAAGTGAGGGAAGAATTTGATTCTCTGGCAACATTTCAATTCTGTGCATTCAATAAAACTGAAGGAAGCCTAATCAAATTGTCAACCATAAATCTTTAATTTTTTGTGACAGATCACAATGTGATTGTTGTCATATAACTCAGAAGTTCAAATAATTGAATGATGCTGAACTAATAAAATTTCTTCCATTCCATTTACATATCTGTGAGAATGAAGCTTCTCAACTTTATATATATAGAAAGAAAAGAATACCATCCATATATTTACGCAATGTATTTCCATTCAATCATTAATTTTAAGTTGGTTATTTACTATCAAAATGTCCAATATATGTTGTTTCGATTGCACATTTACTAATAATAGGTGTACTGCTAGTTCAATTCAGAATATTTTAACTCTTAAAACCTTTGGTTGCAGGGAAATAAAATATTAATATCAATGTTTAAATATATTTTTGTTGGAGAGCCTCAAAAATAGATGAAGTCATCTGGCCATGTGGAGGGGGAGAACAGAGAGAGCTTTAAGAAGGACAGTATGGAGCCCTGGTCAAGTAGCTCAGTTGGTCAGAGGGTCCTCTGGAAACACCAAGGTTATGGGCTTGATCCCTGATCCCTGTTCAGGGCACATATAAAAAACAATGTTGCTCTTTGTGTCCCTCTCTTTCTCTCTCCCTTCCTCTCTCTCTAAAAATAAATCAATCATTTTTTTTAAAAAAAGGACAGTATGGAGAGAAGGCCAAGAAGAATAAAGAGGGAGACGCCGGGGGGGGGGGGGGGGGGGGGGAGGGGAGGAAACCAACGTGAGACAGGCTGTGCTGACAGAATGTGCGAGCATGTTGCAGGCATTGTTTTGTTTAATTTCACAAATAATCCCATGGGACAAGTAGAAGTAAGGAAAAGATTCGGAATTCCAGGAGCAGAAAATGAATGTCATAAAGTTTAAAAGATAATCTTCATAAATCAGATGTTTTTACTTTAAAAATACTTCCTTTTGTATTCTCTCCTTACACTCCAAATTTATAATACATGAAAGCAGGGAAGATAGAGCTTCACTTTAACATTTTGGAAACTCATTAACTCCACATACATGTTTTCCTTTTATTTAAGCCATAGAAAGACAAGTAATTGACAATTGACTCTTACAGATTAAGGGGAGAAAAGAGGGATATAGAAAATGTGCAAGCTGGCATAAAAAATAAACATGATGTAGTAATTATATTCAATGTAACTTAGTTTTAATTAGCTACAACCAATAATAGATCATTATAATAAATGCCATTTAGGACACTGAAATTGAGGAATTTTAATAATTTAAAAATATAAAATTTCCTGTGGCATTTCACTAAATGCTTTGGTGAAACTTGCTGGAGCTGGCACTTGGATGGGCTTAATAAGTGCCACATAAAAGGATAGACTAAAGACGGTGAAACTGCCTGAAGCTTCTTTACTTTTAAAAATATACAAGATGTTTTTGCAATATTACTGACATATAAATGATCATTCTCCTATTTTCCACATAAAACATTCCCTGAAAACACCCTCCTATTAATACTTTTACCCCTAACACTGTGCTAAGTGCACAGAAAGCCATTTCTGAAGATAAACAAACAAGAAAGCCTTAAGTTGCAAATATTGAAAAGACAGTGGTGTCCTGGGTGTAACCCCCAATGACATGATGCCTCCCTCCTATTGTGCTGCGAGATCAATGCAGTATAACCTGAAGATGCTTAAGAATCTGGTGAGCTTTCATAGACAACCCCTCTTCTTCCAAGATACCATCCTGATTTTTAGCGTCCGCTGTCAGCATTTATTTGAATAGATGATTTCCTATTTTCTTCAATAGAATTTATACTACAATATTCATTGAAAGATTCTTTATGAAAATCATTGGATTGTTATTAAGCATAGTTGTGATTTTAAATGTTGTGATAATTTTTAACACTCTTTAATCTCTGTAATCAGGCAATTTACATTATATCAGCAATCCCTTGGATAGTCTAATTTAAAGAAGGTAAAGCTGCACCTTCCAACACGGTAATCACCAGCCACATATGGCTATTGAGTGCATGAAATGTGGCTAGTGATGCATGCTGAAATATTTTATACACATTAGGTTAATTAAAATATATTATTAAAATTTATTTTGCCTATCTCTTTGTACTTTTAAAAAAATTTATCTTTATTGTTGAAAGTATTACAGATGCCCCCCTTTGTCCCCCAGGCTGGATCCTGTTAGTATTTCTTTAAATCATATGCAACTATCACTCCCTCCCCAGGCCTTCCCCACACTATTGTCTTTGCATTTTTTTAAAAGTATGGCTGCTAAAATGTTTAAATTACACACGTAGCATGCTTTATATTTCTATTGAACTGTGCAGGTAAGCCATGTCCACTCAGATCAAAGGCCATAAAGGAGAGAGGCTTTCAATATTAAGAGCAAACAGTAGCAAATGTTACTCTTGGAGGTGGGCTCCTGGAAAGTAGGATGCTTTCCCCACAGAGGGAAGCCATTTAGCTGGTGGTTGAGGGAAGAGATCAAATTTGGCATTAAAGGGTATGGGGTTTAAATTTTATTTTCCATTTAAGAGTCATGAGGCCCTGGACAAGTTATTTAATCTAATTCCACAACCTTCTCTTTTGTAAAACATGATATTGTTTTTATCCTGAGAGTGTTCTAAGGAATAAATGAAATAATAGCTATGGAAAGCACGCAGCCTTGCTACACAATAAGCGCAAAATAACTGTTTATTGTTGGTATTCTATTATGATTACTTACATATATGAACTAGACATCTAAAGGGGTTAAATAGTGTTAAATGATCAACATCTGGATGAACAATATAAAATATGCAGCAAACATGTTCTCTGAACATCAGCCATGCTCCTGGCCCTGTGCTGGATACACGAGAGAGTCAATAGTTTAAAAAAACAGTGCGTATGATCCCTGAGAGCAGTTTTGTGTACAATAAAGCACAGGGATGCTTAGTCACAGAGATATGAGAAAAGCATCTGTCTTCTTTAAAATTATGTAGCCTATAAAAGTTTAAATTATAGACTATGACCAACAAGAAAGTAAAGACTGTTTCACTAAAAGTTGTTAAAAGTTTCTTGTGACTCGAATCAACAATTTGAAGTTAGTAAACATCTAACAAGTCAAATGTTACCCATTTTTATAATTTTGATGAGTAAAGTAGCAGGACAGACACTTCTGTTTTTAATAACAGGTATAAAGAACTTCTTACTAAAATATCTTTATAATATAGCCAATTAGACAGGAAGAAATGTAGCTATTTTATTTGATGAGAGTTCCTATAAAATTAGTGTACTAAAACTATAATTATTTGTATTAACAATTATATTCTAATAAACTGAAATTGTAATTTAAAGTTAATAAGACAGGTGGAAGTCTGCTAAATCCTTTGATAATAGAACAAAAAGTAGAAATCTTACTATTTTAAGATTACTTTAGAAAAATATCAGGTCTCCTTCAATGGTCAGGTAGGTTTTGTCCTTTGAGAAGGGAATGTAATTTTCTTATAAATGGAAAAAGGCTATTTCAGATTTTCTTTCAGACCACTAACATCACATTACTGGACAATTTTGCTTTCACTGTGGCCAAAAGGTAAAAGGAGAAAATAGATCTTGAAAATGCCAATAGGGTCTGTCCAGCTTCTAAAGTTACAAGCAGGTAGTAATCAATTCTTTCCTGAAGGAACAAAGATTAAAGGATTTTTTTTAAATCCTTACCCAGCCCGGCCGGGCGTTGCTCAGCGGTTAAGCATAGACCTAGGATCCAGGCGATCAGGGTTTGATTCCTGGTCAAGGCACATGCCCGGGTTGTGGGCTCAATCAATGACTCTCTCATCATTGATGTTCCTATCTCTCTCCCTCCCTCTCTTTTCCTCTCTCTGAAATCAATAAAGATATATTAAAAAAAAAAAAATCCTCACCCAAGGATATGTTTTTATTGATTTGAGAGAGAGGGAGGGGGAGAAACATCGATGTGAGAGAGAAACATCCATCATTTGCCTCCCGCATGCACCCCAACCAGTGAATGAGTCTGCAACCTAGGTATGTGCCCTGACTGGGAATTAAACCCTCAACGTTTTGGTGTACAGGACAATGCTCCAACCAACTGAGCCACCCCACCAGGGCAGGTTAAAGACTTTTAAGAAAACCTTTCCCCCCCCATAAAACATGTAATATCAACACAGTTTTAAAGACTTCAGGAAGACACCAGTGCTCCAAAATATAGAGATGATTCATTTCCAATCAATATGAACTAGCATGGAGGGAGAAGATTTTCTCATGGCTATCCTGATTAAAAATTCTTGAGAAATATACTTGACTGGAAATTGTGTTAGTATTTCTTTAAATCAGATGCAACTATCACAATCCTTTTAAATAAATTGTTTTAAAATACTGAATATTTATAGTCCCTGCTTTTTTCAGAGTTTTTAAAGCTCAACGATCTGTAAGCTTACTAGGTGTCAAACACTCTTAAGTACTTTAAGTATATTATTCCATTTACTATTTAATAACACCACCTCCCCTCAGGAAGTGAGTGCTATTGTCATATCTGATTTTAGAGTGAGAAAGTTGGGAACTAAAGAGGTACAGTAATAAATCTGGGAGCTAGGTTTGGCAGATGTAGCCTGTAATCCAAACAGGCTAACTCCAGAGCACAACTTGAGCAATTTGCAACTTTACTGTAAATTAGCTTCACAGATTCCCATGCTCCTGCCCAAGAAAGTCAATTCAAGAGGTCTGAGGAGGAGCCCAGTAACCTGACTTTTTACAGGTATAATACGGTGTTGGTTTTGTTGGTTTTACTTTCCCAATGCTGTCTTAACCCAGTTTTGAGGTCCTGGCTAGCAGCAGTCAGTTCCTCTTCTAGAGCAGCTGATTAAGTCTGCTGAGAGTCCACTGAGAGTAGCAAAACCTAGCTTACCCCACCCAACATAGGTAAGCCGCCCTCTACTGCTGTTACCCTGTCCCAGCATGTAACTTCTGTGGGCCCTGCCTGGCAGCCTTCCTCCTTTAAGGCTGTTGAATGACAAAAGAGTTCTGCCTTTCATTTATGCAAGTATCAGTCTTGTGTCTCACTACCAAAAGAATCTTTAAGTCATAAGACAATTGGTGCTGGGAACAGGATGGCAAGGCCACAGCCCCTGACTCTTGAGCTTCTTGAGGGTCTGCTGTTGGTTTACTAAGTGGTCCAAAGCATCCCAGAGAAGTCTGGGCCTGAACTTGAGCTTCATGTTAGCCTTGTTGCCTACTGGTGTGTGCCAGGCCTGTCTTTGGGAATATTCAAAACAAGTGGTGCTAATGGGCTATACTCCACGGACCAGAGACTAGTCCCGATAGGGCCCACTTTAGGACAATAGAAGAGTGAGCTTTTTGAACCTCACTCTCCTGGTCTGGACCTCTTATATAGAAACTAATTAATGAAAGGATCATTAATCTCACTCCTTTTATATTTAACTGATTTTATCTATTCTTAAATCTGAAAAAATAAGGGATTTTATTTTAGTAATCCCTAAAAAGGGATTACTACAACTGTAAAGCTGTAGTTTCATCCATAAGGCCCCAAACCCATACCCAATATTATTAAAATCACTAATCCCATATAATCAACAACTGGTAAATATACTGCTATTACAGATTTGGTTAATATGTTCTGTTCTAACGTGCCTATTTCAACGCCTCTTAGTCACGTTCACCTTTGTCTCTGAAGGGACACATGCACCTTCCTGGGCTACCATGGAGTGCACCGGGAGCTTTGTCTTCATACACAATCTTTACAGCCAAGATCTGAACTGTATCTGTTTTGCTCCAGGAGCACAGGTGCCAACATTACCTTGATGACACCCTCCTCCAAGGAGTTTCATTTCACATACTCATTAAGGACATATAAATGCACTTTTAGTCCTTTTTGGTTTTGGAGGCAATATATTCCTCATTTCAAGTTTTATTAAATATTACTAATGCTGCTACTCTTGAACCAGCCCACTCAGAATGGGCCCATTCCAGCAAAAGGCTCTAGAATCTGTCTAAATAAAAATCAGCGGGCCTTCCTGTTAGTGCCCCCAGAGACTCCTTCCCCTACAGAGGCTTTGCAGCCCCCTCTCATGCCTCCTGGACCTAAGATCAAGTGTTTAGTTAGTCAGGGTCCCCAAGGCCTTTCAAAACAAGAGTATACCAGATTCCTGACCCATATTTATACATATGAAATCAAAGAAAAGGTGAAAGAGGGCGTCTGAAGTATGGGGCAAAAGTTGGAGGAATGGTCTAATTTACTTTGTTAATAACAGAATTTGGGGGGAGTAAGGGTAAACTCAAACTTTTACCTTTTAAGTATAAGTGTGTGAAGAGAGAATAAGTACAAATATACTACTGGAAGGACTTTGAAATAGTAAGGGATAAGAGCTTAAATTAAGAAAACAACAGTATAGCTTGAAAGTTCAGCAAACAGTTTTGAAACAGACTCTAATAAACTGAATATGAGAACTGAAATACAAGAAATATCCGTGAAATGGTAGATAACTAGCACAAGAAATGGTGACAACTGTCAATGACAGAGGAAGAACAAAGTTTCCTGAATTGTTTCAGCTCCAGGATTCTGTCCTGTTCAAAAAAAGGAGGGAAAAGTTCCTTAAATAATTACTAAGGTGGGCTACTCTGTCAAACTTGTCCATGTGGAGGCCACAAAACATCTGATATATTTGAGAACTTACATTAAGCCACTGGCTTTGTCAATTAGGAGGTCTTTGCTAACATAATAAAATTAAGTTTCAATATAATGTGCTTCTCTGGTGGCAGGGGTGGGGGTGTTTATGGGAGGCATTTTGTAATGTGGAGTAGTACACTGCCTTTTTTGTTGTTGTTGTTAATCCGTGGGGGGGGGGGAGAGAAAGAGAGACATCAATGTGAGAGAGACATATCAATTGGTTGCCTCCTGCATGTCCCAACTGGGGCCCAGGATGGAATCTGGAACTCAGGTACATGTCCTTGAGTAGGAATCCAATCCATGACCCACAGGTGTGCGGGGCCAACACCCTAACCACTGACCAACACTGGTCAGGACAGACTGCCTTTTAATAAAGGTTGATGGTGCAAGGAAGGTGAGGGGATAAAGTATGAGATAAAAGAAATTTTATTTTTGTTTGCTTAGGACTTATTTGAAAATGGAGAGAAAGAAGTCATAAGGTAATCACATTAAATATAGAGGAAAACTGGTGCATCCCAGAAGAAAGCATTTGGTACACAGAATTTTTAAT
The DNA here is from genome assembly GCF_054644295.1 of Miniopterus natalensis. NCBI lineage: Eukaryota > Metazoa > Chordata > Mammalia > Chiroptera > Miniopteridae > Miniopterus > Miniopterus natalensis. The sequence goes on from NC_142084.1 coordinate 24,246,533, forward strand.
CTATTTTTCAAAGTTTAATCTTCAGCAAAGAATCCCATTGTAATTATATGAAATAATTTTAGAGTCAAGGCCAGACAGGTATGTCTAGCTCTTAAGTCAAATTTCAACAAACTGTAATGCAGATAGGATAATATATGAAAGCAGACAGAAAAATTTTGATGAAAAATCATTTTGATTGCTCTGAGGTAATTCAGGTTACCAATAAGAGTTCACTGATATATGTAAGAATCACTAGCAAAAATAAATAAATAAATAAATAAATAAATAAATAAATAAATAAATAAATAAATATTATTTAAAAGTAAGCATAATGGTAGAAACTGAGTCATTCATCTGAATTATTAACTAGAGAGACAGATTTATTGAAGTTGGTAAAGCAAAATGAACTATTTTAAAATGCATGAATTCATTACTGATAATGAAAGAACTGCATTTGAATGTAAGGGCCATACATTTTTTTTAAGAATCAGTGCTACCATTTAATCAGAAGAAAATAAAAGACGAAAAGCATTTCCACTAAAGTGAAAGGAAGAGAACTTTCTAAGATGGAGAAAGGAACCATCTGAACCAAGTTTGGAATGTGCATAGCATATTAATAGAAAAGCAGAGATTTATCAGTGAGAAACTGAGTTTAATAAAAATAGGATGGGATTAGATTGGTGGTTCTCAACCAGGGGTGAATCTGTCCCCTAAGAAACATTTGGTAATGTTTGGAGACATTTTGGCTGTCATAACTGGACAGTACTATAGGAATTTAGTGGGTAGAGATCAGGTTTGCTGCTCAGCATCCTACAATGCACAGGACAGCCTCCCACAACTAAGAATTCTCCAGTCCAAAATGTCGTGAAACCCTGGCCTAGATAAATTAGGGGAGCAAAGAGCCAGCAGAGGCGCTTGATCAGCTAGCGCTACAGTGAAATCATGCCAAGAATGACTGGACTAGAGGTAAGATGTAGGACGGTAGATGAAGACATGAAAGCAGAGACCAGGGCACACAAGTGTAGGATGCGCAGGAGAAACCTGGAGTGGTGCTCTGAGAGATAAAGAGGAAAAGCTCCACAAGAGTAATAACCGAAGAAAAAAACCTCAGAGGACTTGAAAATAACCGGCTCTATTCTAGACATGAAAAGACAACATTTCTTAGTCTGAATATCCAGGAAACTTTTCTGAAACCTGAGTCCATGTATGGTTGATTTACCTCCAACGTTATTCTGTATCAACTGTTAAGATTCTAAACTATTCAATATTTCTAATCTAGGTATTTTACTGTTATATCATTTTAAGAGCTTGGATAAAAGTTTTACAAACTACTGCATTTCTTAGTTTCTTTTTCTTTTTAATTTTTGAATTTGTAGTATTTTCACACGGTTCTTAAAATAAAAATTCACAGAAAAGTATATGGCAAAAAGTGTCTCCCTTAGCTTTGTTCTCCAACTGATGGTTCCCACCACCTACTTTCTTTGAAGTTCCTTATGTATCCTTGCAGGGTTGTTTTCCTCCTTAAAAATTCAACTGAGAGATTCTTGTATTTTTAAATCAGTAATAACATACCAATTCTATAATGGTGTTTATAAAACAAATAAAGAAAAAGCATTCACATATCAGAGAAAAACACATTTAGTTGTTGGCGTATAAGTAAAGAAAATAAAACTATGAAATAAGGATGGGGCTTATGTAAACACTATTCTTTCCCTCATTTCTATGTGCAAAGAAATGGAAGTAAAGGGAAAAGCACCATTGGTTTTGCAGAGTGAAACTGAAGTTTCTTTTGATAAGACTAAGACATTGAAAATATTTCCAGCACAACTGAACTGATGAATAACTGACTCATAAAAAGTTGCCAGAGAAGATGTGACAAGACAAGCCACCTGTATGAATCGTAAGAGTTAGAAGTCAAACTGACAATCCTCAGAGAACTTTGACCACAGACCCTCCAGTATTAGGCTCCAAAACTGGATTGAAACTGACTGAAGATAATCCATGAACTGTTTAGCAATCTAAATGGTGGTGTTGTGAATTCATTTTTAGGGTTACATGTACATAATTAATAAAGTCACAATATGTTCTTAGCTAAGATGGAGAAGACTCACATGTAAGGGTTATGATACGGAACTATTTATTAGAACTGGTGGTACAGAGTTTCAAGACTTCTCACAAAGAGAAACCAGGACATTTTATTGTAAAATTTCTCTGAGAGATATATAAAATAGATTTTTAAAAGCATAACAGAAATAAAGGCAACTAAAAGCAGTCTATTCCTTCAACAAATATTCTTTGGGTTCCTACTAGTGTTTGGACTGATCCAGATGCTGAGAATACAGCAAGGGATGAAGCAAAGTTCCTGCACTCATGACGCTTATTTTGAATGTCAGGGAAGGGAGATGAGACATGAGCAAAATGGACTATAAACAAACACATTTATAAATGTAATTCCCTATGTTAGAATGTGGGTAGATGGACAAGGAGAAGTACTACTCAGTTCCTACTTTGTTTCCTTCTTTTTCCTATAAACAGAATCATATTCAAACTGGAAAGGCTAGAGAACACATTGTAAAAAGCAAATTCCAGATCAGAAGACATGAAATTGCAGATGAGAAGTGAACGTCCCCCCAAATCATATTTCAGAGTAGTGGAATGATTTGCCAATATAATCACAAATCATTGCTATTTTTTCAATTTTTATAAAGATAAAGTAAGTTCCAGAAAACTGGTGAAAACTTTCTAAATTAGAGTGAAAAAGTTGTCTTTTGAAACTTTAGACCAATGTGTTAATGGTCTACTAGGTTGATTCCTAGTAGACCTTTGTAAGTGAATGTTACATAGGCTGGTTCTAAATCTTTTTGAAAAGGATGCATTGATTACTGGATACCACCATGGATTAACTATGGCTAGACTGTCTACATCAGGGGAAAACTTTAAAAAATACTTCATACTGATTTAGCAAAGCATTTATAAAACTTCTCCTGAGACTTTGGAACAAAATAGAGAAATTTGGCTCACTGATGTAGACAAAGTTTCAACTGACTAGAGTGGCAAACCAGAACTAAGAAAATAAAATTTAGTAGGCATGAATTAAAAAATTGGCATTAAAATAAAACTAGTGAATACATCTAAACCATGGAAATAAAATGTAATGAAAACTTAAATCCAACATTTTTCTACTATGATTAGGAAGAAAGAAATAACCAAATAGCATATACTTCCTGAAAGAAGCTTATACCACCTATATAGTATTCTTGCAATAAAAAAATTTAAAAAGGAAAAAAAGAAAATAATCTGAACTGAATGTAATTTTCTAGTTTTATGAAAACTCATAAAATTCTCTTTGAAAAATATTGTATTTTAGCTGGTTTTTATGAAAACTAATGTTATATATAACTAGTCAGCAGAGAACAGATAAGGAGGCTGAGTGGACAACCCATTTAGGAAATTGCTCTTGGAACATGCCACTAGCCATCTGGAAAGCTTCAGAAACAGCTGGTGAGACAATTTTAAAGGAGTTAACTTACGGAAATGACACTGGTGGGTAGGTGTTTCAATAATTTGGTTTGCATTAGTGATCATGATTAAGAGTTGTCTCCATTCACAATTTTACCACAGTTCCCATTTTCTTCTGAAATTCCACTGAGACTGTTCATGCCACATCACCAATGACCTCCAGTGGTCAATTCTCTGTCCTTAAACTACCTGACTAATCAGTAGCATTTGCAAATATGACCACACCCTTCTGGATACACTTTCTTTATCTGGCATTCAGACCTCACTCTTGGTTTTCCTTCTGCCTCACAGGCTATTTCTTCTCAATATACTTTAAGGAATTCTCTTTTTCTTCTAAACCTCTAACTATTCGAGGTTTATCTAATACTCATCTCTTTTTGTCACTTGCTCTTCAATCCAGCAGCAAATCCTGAAGGCCTGTATCTCCAAAGTACATCCCAAATCCAACCTCTTTATCACCACAGTGGCTGTCACATTAGTCCATGTTACCGTATCTCACCTGCGCTAAATAACTTCAAAATAGGTGTCTCTGCTTTCTCTATTGTTCTGTGACGGACAATTCTCAATAAAGCACCCAGCATAATCCTTTAAACTATATTATGTGACTCAGATGCTTAAAACCCTTTAACTAAGTTCACCTGTAGAATAAAATCCACACTAGTGTCTCCCAGGCTGTGATCATCTTTCTGCTCTCCTTTCATGCCACTCCATGTCCTCTACCACTCTGGCCCCCTGCTGTACCTTAACTTCCCCATACACACCACGCTCCCACCTCAAAGCGTTTTTACTTGCTCTCTCAAAGACAACCCTTTCTCAAATAACACCCACCATCACCACTTTTCAATTCCCCTGCTCTATTTTTCTTCATAGCACACAGGGATAATTGAAATTCTAGCATAAATCTAAGTGCTTATTGTCTATGAGCAATATGGAATAAAGGGTTGCTACAGAGATGAGGCCTAACACCACTGTGGGATCTGGTGAAGAACCTATGAAAAACTGTTGCTTCCATGCCTGGTAGTGGGCCAGAATTTATTGCAGGCCAGCAGGGTCAGGGTTGGAATGAAAAACACAATGTGAAACATGAAACGGGAGAGTGAGGATAAACTACAACCTGAAACCCACAGGAACAAACTGAAACGACAAGATAAAATTTAATCCATGTCTATCTCTCATTACCTTTGATCTCAGCCATATGAGGGATCCGTGAAGAAGCTGCTGCCCTTCACCACAGAGCTGCACATGTGTGTCCCATAATCAGAGAAGCTGGAGGAACTCTGGCAGGAGTTAGATACAAGGCTGGGAACTGAGTGAGACGCTAGTCCCTGAGCACTATTCTCTGGCACCAAATTTTATAGAGAGATAGCTATATAGATATCTTTCCGTATCTATATATGCATGCAGAAAATAGGTAAATATACAGTAAATGTATTTTCTCTTCCTTATGATATTAATAACATTTTCTTTTCTCTAGCTTGCTTTATTGTACAAATGCAGTCTATAATACATACACAAAATGTGTGTTAATCAACTGTTTATGTTATCAGTAAGGCCTTTGATCAATAGTAAGCTGTTAGTAGTTAAGTTTTGGAGGAATCAAAAGTTATATGCAGATTCTTTACTGCACAGGGGTCAGCACCTCTAACCTCTATGTTATTATTTACAAGTCAACTATATATGGAGAGAGAATGAGAGAAAGGTATGCATAAAAAGAGACTTATTAGAAGATATTGGCTCATGCCACTCTGGGGATCCATGCTAGAGCTGCCTACAACAATCACAAGCTCCATTTGTGCAGTTGTGATTTTTAGACCTACAACTAGGACTTTGGTTACTGCCCTCACTTTTTATTCTTTCTTACTGGTTTATTCCAACGGCTATTGACCACACATTATTTCCACTAAAGCTACTGCTTTTTCTGTCCATTGTAGACATTTCCATTCACTGTGACAGCTTACAGGCAAATCTGAAGTATCCATCCACCCCCCTCATATACTGGAGCTCCCCCAAAATGTTTTACAACCTAAGTCAGATCACATCACTTCTCTGCTTACAATCTCCAAAGGCTTCCCATATCACTAAGAGTTAAAGTCAAAGTCATTACATTTTACAATACCCTATATAACCTGTCTCCTCACTACGTCTGAAGCCTCATCTCTTACCACCTTCCACCCCTACCACTGCTTTATAATCACACACACCTCTTTGCTGTCCCTCCAACATCAAGTACAGTCCCACCTTAAGACACTGAACTTACTATTCCCTTTGTTGAGGACACTCTCACCTCAGATATGAATCTCTCCTTAGCTAATTCAAGTCTCTGCTCCATTGTCACATTAGAGAGGCCTTCCTAGGCTACCATGTATAAAATAGCAACCTCTGCTTATTCTGGCACTACCTATCTTCCTTGCCCTGCTTTACTTTATTCATAGCATATCATATACTCTGACATGTTGTACATTTGCCTGATTTGTTTTCTGTTTCTTCCAGTAGAAAATGGAAATGGTACTTTGTTTTGTCCATTGTTTATCTCCAGAACCTGAAACGGTACCCAACACTTAGTAGGTCCTCATTAAATAATTGCAGAAAGACTGAATTCCTAAAGTATTTCATACTATTCCTGTGCTGCTCATTATACTCAGATTTGGACTGTGGTTCACATTCATACCAGATTTGTTCTGTGTATTACATTGCTAGACCTTGGAGTAATGAGATTATGCAAAACCTCAATATAAGCACATAAGAATTGAATGGATAAACAAATGCATATTGTTACATAGAAACAAGATCAATTTCTAGATAAGAGTACGCTTAAAGGAATAAACGATGTACATTTTGTGTAGCAATCAAATATACACAGAGACATCATTTGTCTATTTAGTTCATCAATGTTGAGTGACCAGTAACTTTGAAAATAAATTGCAGATTTGGGAACCTGAGCAGACTCTTCTTTCTCTTATGTGATTCACCTTACTCAGTAAGCTAGGATGCCTATTTGACTTAGTCTAGGATACTCTGACACCTGGTTTATAATGAAGACTATAATTTAGAAGCAAAATAGAAGAAAGTAATAATTTTTCCAAATATTTTCCCCCAGAGAAGATCTGGTTGTTAGTACTAGCCTGAGACGATATGAAGGCTTATTAAGAGAAAATGAAAGATTTGTAAAGGGTTCTGTTTGTTTTAAGAGTAGGAATGTATCATTTTTATTCCCTAGGGAGAAAAATATGCAGGCAACTGGATTCTAGTCTTTCCACTGCAGAGGCCAGAAGCAATTTCCTCACAAGCATTTCCATTCTTTTTCTCCAAGTCCTCTATTAAGTATTTTAACAGCAAAATGTTCACTAAAAGAAACCAGGGAATTACATGAACATAAAACAAAGGAGAATATTTAGGTTATTTGGGTTAGAAAGTAAATCAGTCTAATCTACATGATTTCTACTTTTTTAAAAAATTACTCAGGTTTTCTCGGTGGCCTAATCAGTTGTAAGAGTTTCATGGTAATACACAAAGAAAACATATTCTTTACTATCAGGGTATTGTGTTTGAGATATATCGATCAGGTCAAGAAAACATATTCTCTACTATTGGTATTGTGTTTGAGATATATTGATCAGGTCAACAATATGGTTTATTATATCACATACACTTTTACATATTTTGTTCTACCTCATCAATCATGAACTGACAGAGCTTAAATTCACCTACAACTATTTTGAATTTGTTACTGAACTCAAGGGGTTCATTGCTTGGGGTGTTCTATTCAAGAATAAGATGTGGTTGTCATTAGGTCATTTTAGTTAGTTGTAACAAGGAAAGCAGAAAGGGAATTCACATGCAAAGCTCTGTCTCCTGGAAGGGAGGCTTAGCCATTTCTTATACACACTATTTGAGATTTCTTCTTTGCAGTTGGTTGGATAAGCTTATCCGGCTATGGTTCCGGTCAAGCTCAAGGGTCATCTGGTTGCAGCTGTGTCTACAAAGTACTGTGTTACAATACATTTTAGCATTTAGCAAGAATAGCATTTAGTAAGAACTGCCCAGACCTTGAGATTCTTGTCGTATCTAACAAATTTCTACTAGTATTTTTGCTTTGTGTGTTTTTGTGGTGTGACAGTGAATAAAGATGTTATATCCTTATTTTGGATTGCATGTTTCATCAGTTAAAGACGCCCTCACTTTCTTATTTAACATTTTGCCTTGAGCAAAACCCATCGACCAACTCTACTACTTTACTAAATATCCAAATACATTCTTCATTCCATTAGTAACTATTTCTATATCTGGATACTTTTTAATCTTTTAAATTTAGTCCTAGTGCTACTGTGATATACTGAAAACTCAAAACTAAGTTATAAATTTAACCACTACCAACAGATTTTGGATTAAATAGTAAAGGAAAAGAAAAAAGGGAAAATTGATTAAATACATAAATATACAAATAGCAAAAACAAGCAAACAAACAAAAATACCATGGGTCCACTGGTATAGTTATTTATTCAACTGGCCTTGAGGTCATAGATGCTTTTTATAACTTCCATGTTCCTCAGCTCATAGGGTTGAATGACGCAGACCTTTCTCTCTGTGGGGCTGAGGCTTGGGATTCTTTTTTTTATTTGGTTGGTTTGAAACTCCCATGAACATTTTCAACTGGATGCAGAAGTGCTAAGAAGCATCCCTGAGAAACTCCTGGGTTTCAGACATACTTCTCCTTTCTCTATTGTGTAACAACATCAATCATGCTCACTCTGGGGTCAGTCACCACAGCAGTCTGTCAACTCCCTTCTTTCTTCATTGCTTTGAAGGGTAGGAGGGGCCCCAATAGTCAACTGGCAGCCTCAGCATTAAGGTCAATTGAACCATTATTTTGTGCCCTTGTGAAAGCATTTCTGCCTTGCAACCCAGACATTCTAAATTAGCCAAAAACATAGTTAGAATGAATGTAGGGCAACACCTTAAATTTGCAAGTTATCACCCAGCTGGTGTCATACTGAAGTAGTTTGTTGACCACTGCACCATTCTGTAATAAATTCTTTAAGGATCAGCCTATTTTCTCACCTTTTCACCATGAAATTGTTTCTTTGTTAAAAGCAATGTATACAATTGTAATAAGGCATACAATTATGGGAGATAAGGTGTTCAGGACTGTCTAAGAAAGACAAATCTACATCTAGAATAAATGTTTATTCTGCTGGAGGTAAATTTCTGCCCTATCCATGCTGACATGCTGGCTTACAAAACCCTCTCCTCTTTAACCTGAGGGAAGAGGATCAGTTTTGGTCTTTGTCAGGTGAGGCACTTAGCAGTAGGATTAGTCAGATGATCTTTGGGAAAGAAAAGCCAAGGTTGTTGAGAATACATGTAACTGCCACCTTTGCCACTGTGGCCACTTTTCTCATTAACCCACTGAGCAAACAAACACTGAGGTAACAGGAAAAGTCACACAGTTAGCCACAGACTGTGTCATTCCGTCCATCTCATTACTGACAGCCCGGCCTGCAATGGGTGCCTTTGATCAATGTTCATACAGGACACACATTCTTACACTCTCTGAGCCGCTTCTGAGGAGACCATACTTAAAACGGGCTCAAATCCTTTTCCTAGTCCTCAAATCCTGTTCCTTCCATTTATCTGACCATTCCATCCAAACGTTAGCCACTATTCGTGAACCAGTATACATTCATATTCCTTGCCATATCTTTCTCCAGGCCATCCAGATCTATCATCTAAAGACGGAGACAACAGGATGCGATCGCTTCCTCACTGTCCTCCACGGATACCCCTGAAATACCGCCACAGTTCACCCCTGGCTGGTACCATCACATTGCTCTTACCTGTAAACCAGGCTCACGATTTCTTCCCTCGGTCGGCTCAGGGATCCTCACATGCGGTCACAGATGTGCGCTGAGGAAGAGGAGGCAGGGCCGAGGAGACGCGCTAACCCGCAAAGGGCACGCGCACGCGCAGTACACGGTAACTCAGCGACCTTGGCCTACGGGGCCACGGCCTGTCCAAAGCAGCTGAATATTGTCCCGGATGGAGGGGCGCCCCTTGAGATAGTCTTATACTGAGGCTGCAAAGGTGACGACAGTTAGCCCCCACCTGGTCGTGCTGCTCATGGGTTAGCGGGCCTCTGGAGGAACCAGGCCTCCTGGGAGCCTCGTTCTACGAGGAGTCGGTCTCACCTATCATGGCTCCAGTGTTGGCGCCATAGCTGGCTTAGGATGAAGGACAGTCTCTGCAGGTGCTGACCTAGGCACTGGCACATCTCCCACAGGAGTCCCAGAGAGTGAACTGGCCTGTTCAGAACCGGGTCTGGCCGCACGGCTTCCGGTCTGAGCCTCCGCGCCTCCGCTCCCGAGAGCCGCGCGGGACCCGCCTGCGCGGTCGCCCTCTCGCGCGAGAAACCTCCAGGGGCCGTGATTACCCATCAAGCAGGACGCCCAGGTGCCTCTCACCGGGGGGATTCCGCAGCCAGCCCCGCCCCCCGCCCCGCCCCGCCCCCGCGGGCTGCTGAGTTCCCCGGGCTCCGCCTTCACAGGGAATAGGCAGCGTTAGGAAGGTCGGGGATTAGACACTTCGGGCGTCCCATGAACCCACTCCAGTCACCTGGACCTTCACCATTCTGGTGTGTGCGCGCTTCCATCGTATTATTAGTTACTGTTGACACTATTACGGATGCCCCCCCCCCCCCCCGTTTCCCCCGCCTTTACCCACCTCCACCCAGCCCCCGCCCCTCCCCCCTCCGGACGGCACCACTCAGTTGTCTGCGCGGCTGTGCGGATACGTCCTGTGGCTAATCTCTTCACCTTTCATCCAGTCCTCCGCGCCCCCGCCCCTCTGGTCTCTGTCAGTCTGTCCACGTGTCCTGAACTCTTCCAGATCTCCGGCTTCCCTGAACCTTACAGTACCGGCACGCTCAGCACGCACCTCTTGGGCTAAAGGGCACCCTGGGCCCGTAGGGTCCAGGCAGATCCAACCCCTTGAATATTGTCCTGGGCGGAGGGCTGCCTCCCCGCCAATATGATCTGAAACTGAGACCGAGTCTGCGATGGTCAGTCCCCATTGAAACATTTTTGCAAACTAGCAAACTCCACAAGATATAAAATAGGACAGGTACAAGCATCGGACACACGAGACAATAGTAAGGGCTGTAAAAGTCGAAGAAAATAACTAGGCTGATCACATGGGTCCATCTGACTCCATGTGTCGCCAGAATGGTAAGAAAATATAGGAGGTAGTGTCACATAGTGGTTATCATTGCGAGTGACAGAGACTGAGACTACCAGAGCAATCACTTAATAACTCGGTGATTGGGTCTGTTACCTCTTTGAGCCTCATATTAGTTAATTATAAAATGGGAATACTCAAGATATATGTCTCAGAGGGTTGTGCTGAGGACCAAATGACATAATATATAAAAGCTTTTAAGAAAAGTACATAGCACATGAAAGAGTAGAGTAAATGTTAACTATTGTGATTTAGATTATAAGAAAAATCTTGTTAGAGATGCATGGAAATATGTATATATGAAAACTGAATTCTGCAGCCCATCTAGAGTTGACTAAAAATATCTACAATCCTGTCCCTATGCAAATAATGAACTTGTCAAAGAGAGGGCACCTCAGGGAATTGCAGCTCGAGTTAATCACAGGTGAACATTATTTACAACTTCAACTTAATTCCAGCTCAACAATATCTTGGGAGGAATCTGAATGATCAGCCCTCAACAAAGCCAATAGGTGGAGAAAAGGACTTACATTCTCTGAGAAATAAACAAAACACAATATTGAGTCTCCAATATACTTTTATACACGGTTCTCTGGATACAATGAAATGCAAATATCTGAAGGAGGATAATGTGACTCAGAACTAAGGGAAACAGTCAATAGAAGCAAACTTGCAGGTAGGCAAGCTATTGAAATTAGCACCAACTGTAATACAATGTATGTTGAATAATTTAAAGGAAAAGATGGATAAAATTTGTGATGAGATGAACACTTTAAGAAAAAAATGGGCACTATGAAAAAACTAAATAGAAATTTTAGATCATGAAAATTCAATAACAAATAAAATTCCAGTGGATTTCTTTTTCCCCTGCAATGCTCAATCTGCATTATATCATGATCCAGTAATAGCTCAGGAAGTTAAATCCAAAATGAAATATCAGAAAAACTAAAATGAGCAAGTCTTAATAGGTACCAGAGACATTGTAATGAAAAATACCTCTTATACATTGCTGGTAAGAGTATAAATGAAATAGTAAATCGTTCTGAACAACCCTTTGCACATAGTAATAAAATTAAACATACACCTATTCTGTGTTCTAGTAATTCTACTCCTTGGATTATATGGCCAAGAAAAACAAGAGCATGTAGGCACAATAACGAATGCATATGATTTAATCATAGCCCCAAACTGGAAACAATTCAAATGTCCACCCATAGTATAATTGATTTTAAAATTGTGATATAGTCATACAATAGGATACTATACAGCTGAGAAAAAAAGATCACTGCTATGTGTAACTACATGGACAAATCACAAAAACATTATGTTTAATGAAAGAAACAGAACTCAAAAATGTACCTACCATATGATTCTGTTTATAAGAAAGAGAATGAAACTAATTTAAGGTGATGGAGTTTAGGATGGTCATTACCTCTGGGTGCATAGTTGGTTATTTACTAGAAAATGTCATAGAAAAACTACTTGGGAAAAGAGCTATGTCTTGATCTGGGTGGAGTTAACATGTGTACACATATATAAAAATTCACCAAGCTGTACACTAAAAATTGTGCATTTTACTGAATTCCAGTTATACTAAAACAGTACACTAAAAGGAGGGTACACATTATCCTTGGCTATTCAAGGAAAGCAGGGTGTTCGGGAATTTTCAGGATTACATAGCTAAGTAAAAAAAGAAAACTAGTAAAACAGTAAATATGATGTGCTTAGAAATTATGAGAATACAGGATAATATCTATTAAGTGGCTCCTGGTACAGTGATTTTGGGGTCTCTTATTTAAAATGCTTTAAATACTCTAAAATCCTGGTGCCTTTATTAGAATCCTTCATGTTCTACCTCCTGGTAACTTAATCTGTTCCTGTGTTCTTATTTGTAAAACAGAGATAATACCTTATAGGATTATTGCAGAACAAAATGAGAACATATTTATAATTAGTACAGTATCTGGAAAATGAGTAGATATTAGTAAAATTTATTATTATTATTATTTGTATTCAAATGTATCTTTTTCAGATATAAATATTGGTTAAATATAGCCCATGTACTATTTTAAGGCCATTAATAACAAATAAAGAATTATTACACTGTAAAATATTCCTGAGGATTTATTCTAAAACTAAGAGGTATTTAGGAAGGCAAATTCATTCAGATTTCTTATATGGAAAGATCTGGGGAAGTGCAAGTACTTCATACACATAGACGCATGCATGGAGAGAGAAAGAATTTTATAAACAATATGTTGAAAATTTTCACAAAATTGAAGATAAAGGTCATGGACTTTTAACATTTGATTATGAAAAGAAATTCCAAATTCATGTTTGGCCTTGTCATTCTCCTTCTAGCCCTTGTTTACAGAATAAATTCCAAAGTCCTTAGTATGACAGCCAAGATCTTCATTTGGCCTTTTTTGGAGAAGATGATCCCTGCCTGCTCTCTTTTGTCCACAAGAAAAAGTTGCAGACTCTGCTATGCCTCCAGTGAGTTCCCCTCTGAGGCACTGCATGTGTCTGGCAATGTTCTTTACTCTTTGTCCCCTTTTGCTAGACTCTGACTTTAAGGGCGACAGCCCTATGTTAATCAACATTGAATGACGAGAAATTAGTGCCATGGTGGGAGGAATACACACCAAAACCATTTACTGAATGAATAACTTTGTAAAAGTCTAGAATTAATAGCAGAGAGTGAGGAAAGAGTCAGAGAACACACACGACTGTCTGAAATGATCAGAAACATTCATTCTTTACATCAATATATAATATGAAAAGCAGGAGACTCAGCACCTGACTAAGGGAAGAATGCTGAGAAATAAATACATAACGATAGCTTTTCATTTATCGTTTTTAGAGCAATAAGTAGTTATTTACAGTCACTCATCAAAGGTTACTTAAGAAAAAAAAGATGATGATGATGAAATGTGATGATGTTTAGGTTTAAAAATTACTATTATTATTATTTACTGCAGAGCAAAGGAGAAAGGAAATTTTTTTTCTAACATCGCATTCTTGAAAATTGAAACGGTTAGAAAACATGAATATTGAAAATGCATATAAATCAGACTCTTCTGAATTATAAAAAACAAAAACCAGAAAACAAGGAAGAGAAGGGGTTGAAACCGATGACAAGGAAATAATGACAAGGTGAAAAATTGCTACATTAATAAAAAACATGTATACCTTGTCTATTGGAGTATCAATGATCTTGTTTGGTTGTATGAAAATGTTAAACATGCATTATATCTATCATTTTTTATATATAAAAAGTTTCTTTTTATTTAAAAAAAATTTTTTTATTGATTTCAGAGAAGAGGAAGAAGAGAGAGGGAGAGAGAGTTGACACATCAGTGATGAGAGTCATTGATCGGCTGCCTCCTGCACACCCCCTACTGGGGATCAATCCCGAAACCCGGGCATGTGCCCTGACCGGGAATCCAACCGTGATCTCCTGGTTCATGGGCTGACAGCCACTGAGTGATGCCAGCTGGGCTTTCTTTTGATTTTTTAGGTTATTTTATGAGCTAGTGGTATACAAAAATGCTGGGTGAAAGTGTGAAGTTCTTCAGAGCACTTGAAAACTGCTCGAGAGGTAAAGCAAGCAAGCAACATACTGCTGTGAGATTTAAGTTTCCTGTGTCAATGTAACACTTTTTTTTTAATCCTCATCTGAGGATATTTTTTCCATTGCTTTTCGGAGATTGTGGAAGAGAGAAAGAAAGAGAAAGGGAGAGAGAAACATAGATGTGAGACACATTGATTGGTTGCTTCCTGCACACACCCCCACCAGGCTGAGGATGGAACCTGCAACTGAAGTATGTGCCCTTGGCCAGAGTCAACTTTGGGACCCTTCAGTCCGTAGGCCATGCTCTAACCGCTTAGCCAAATCTGTCAGGAGAAAACCTGCTATTTGAGGGATAAGTTAAATAAAATTATAATGCTGAAATTCCATTTCCATTGAAAATAAGCTTTTTTTTTTTTTTTTAAATATATCTTCATTGATTTCAGAGAGAGGAAAGGAGAGGGAGAGAGAGAGATAGAAACATCAATGATGAGAGAGTCATTGATCGGCTGCCTCCTACACACCCCCTACTGAGGATTGAGCCTGAAACCCAGGCATGTGCCCTGACCGGGAATCAAACCCTGATCACCTGGATCCTAGGTCTATGCTCAACCGCTGAGCCATGCCTCGCCTGGCTGAAAATAAGCTTTTAATATCTAAACTTTCATTTGGGATGAAATAGTTCTCTTTTATTGTGTTTTCTTTACTTATATGTGGACACAACATATAAAATGTCACATTTTTGCCTAAACAATAAAATTCCAATGAATAGCCACAGATTGCAAAGTGAAATGTAAGAGAAGAAATACCTGTTATGTATAAATGAACATTATTTTTCCCGGAGAGAGTTTCTAAGAGTTTTCTAGACAGAACGAACCATTGAGTCAGACTTGATTTTCACACCTTTTTAAAACAGTAATATATTGCTTCTTTTAGTTTTCTGAATCAATATAAAAATGGGCCTTCAAAAACCTAATTTCATGAGTTATTGACAGGTAAGAGAACTGTGAGAAAAGGAGACGCACACTCACCCTGATAACCAAGGATTAAAAGAAAATAAGACATTTGGAAACGGGGACTCAGAGAAAGTATGATTAATTCCCAGCCTCAATAGAAAGCCAGTTTCATGCCTCAGACACTGCCACAGTGTGTCCTTATGTACTGTCGAGCCACAAAGAGGCCGTCTTAAGAGCAAGTACAGTGGAGTTTCAGGAGACAATGCTCCAGGAATATTTTCACGTTTCTTCATGGTCAGAGCTTTCTGAGCAGAGAGTGGCAACAACCTGGATTAAAAGATGAATGAGCACAAGCATACCTTGGAAGTTAAGTGCAGATTCCCCAGTGAGAGATTTACGGATTTATCTCCCCTGCAACCGTCTGTTTAGATTTCAGCGGTGATGGTTCTAAGAGACCTTGCCCTCCTCTCCTCAGAGAGACTCTGTTCCTATTAGAAAGATAAGGTCTTGCCTTCTCCTGAGGAAGCAGCTATGCCAGGCATCCTATGAAATCTCTGAGATTCATAATTTCAGAGCTCCTCTCCTGTGATACTGACCACCACCCTTGCACGCACCAGGCACATGCGGATTTCAACGCATCCCCCTATAGCGGCCTAAGGCATGGGGACCAATGCATGATGTTCTGTAAGTAAATAAACAGTCTGTTCACTAAGCCAGAAACCTCATGCCTTCTGTCAGGACAAAACTAATATAGATGTAAAAACTTAACAGGACTGTGGTCTATGGGGTAAAATCCCCTATCCCTGTGGTGAAAGCTATGTTGTTTGGGGTTTAAACCTTGCTAAGTCTGCTTAATCAGATTTTTCTTCTTATTCTTTTTCTATAATCCACGAAAAATAAAATATTTTCATAAAGGTAGTGCTATTTTTTAAGAAATATTATTAAAGATAGAAACTAACCATTTATTTTTTAAATAGAATTATGTAAGAATTTTAGCTAGACCCAAAACTCTGTGCAATTACCAGAATTTGAGTGCAAGGGCAGAAAAATTATTTCTCTTACTTATGTGAATGGGTGAGATTGTTGGGAATGGGGTGCAGGTTTTGTCAACTTTACATCTCTAATCTTGGCACAGTGCCTTGTATTAGTGAGTTCTGAGAACACTTTAGTGGAGGTAAACATAGGAGTAGTTTGTCCTAAGAAGCAGTTTGTATGCTGTGTGGCTTCTTGGACCAGAGACCCACCCTCATATCTCATATATTCAGTGTAATAATGAAACTAATATAAATAACCTATGATCTATACTCTGGCCATATTTAGTATGTCCACCATGAAGGCTTGCTGTCATGATAGCAGAATAATGGTTTGTCTGGAGGCTATAACAGGAAGAAGGAAAAAAGGCATTTCTAGCAATACCTCCATCATTGTAGGGAAGCTATAATGTTCGTTTTCTGGGATACGTGGTAATTAATTACATGCTGCTAGTGAAGAAGCCAGAGCTGGTCTGGAGTTAGCAAAGGTCAAGGTGAAAGTCATGCATCAAACAATTTGCTTTCTGTATAACCCAATTCTCTGTCATTTATACATACATGTGTGATGGATTATAACATATCAACTAGTCATTAGCCATCAGCTGTGGCTAATCACTTTTTCAATTGATTACTTAAAAGATAGGGCCTTCATGTACTACTTTTCCAGTTTATTTGCAAAGTACACATAATTGCAAAGTTCAAATAGTTGACTTTAGAAAACTGTGTAACTGGAGTGAGATCAAGACATTGCAGACTTCTGATTTTTTTTATTCTTTTGTCTTTTTAGCCCAATCATTAGATTCACATTTATAAGAATATAGTTTTTTAAATAATTGCTCTTGCATAGAATGGAAATACAAGTTTTTAATTTGCCCTAGTTAATATTTTACAAAATATAGTTTAATAAATTCTGAAGGTGAAATAGGCCAAAATGTTTTGTCTTCTATAAACTAGTGGATACATGCACACTAACAATAGTTTATTCAAATGGCACTTGTGACTGAAGCAGGAATGTAGTAACATAATATAGAATGGTCTACAATTTCCTGCAGTAATGGAAGGGTGAGTATTGCCCTCTAGGATAAAGGCACGTGGTCCAGGGAGTTCCTTCCCTTGGAAAATAGTCATCCATGCTCCTTCTGACTCTCAGGCAAAGGCTCCTCTGATTCTCAGGCCCCCAGACCTTGATGGCAGTATGGTTTAAAGTCATCATCTGTTTTCATTAACTCCAAACCTGTGCTTACCAGACAACCTTTCCCCCTAAATTTTGCTTTTAAGAAGGCTTTGGATATTAAAGAGATAATAATTATGAGGCCAGCCAATACGCCCTTGTGAATTAATCAGCAGCTGTTATCTTTGTATTGAGGACCCAACTGGAATTCTGTGCCTTGTAAGATTTTCTAATACAGATCAATCATTTCAAAATCTGCTCAAAACCCCTAGATAAGGTGTAACTCGGAGCCCACAAGGGTCACTGTCCAAATTCAACAGAAGTGTAGACTCTCCTAAGTCATAATCTCTGGTCTGAAACTTCAAACATAGGAGAGATTTGACAGCATGAATTAGGTGATAGTACAGTGACACCAGAGACGTGGTTTACTTTCATATTTTGGAAAGAAAAAACCCCCCACAACTTTTAAAGGGAGCCCCTGTCAGAACTGTGCCGAGTAGGCAGAAGAAAGAGAGAAGCAATAGTATCCTTAGTGTCCTTGCTGATATCCTGAAGGAGGCTTGTAATTTGGGGTTTGGTTTCTTGTGTTTTGTTATTATTATGGGGAGGGGATATTTCCCCCTGGCATTGCTTAGTACTTAACAAATATTCAGTTTATACTAAAAGATGGAAAACTTGCTGATAAACGTGTGGAGGAACGTAAGGGATACAGTGATTTGGGACCTGAACATGATGAAGCTAGAAACCCACAGAGCTGAAATACATGAAAAGGGGGAACTAAGAAAGAAGAGAGGTGAAGAAGGTAGTGGGTGGAGGAGACAGATGTGTAGAGGAGGGAAGATGAGCTGAGCCCCAACAGTCCCTGTAAGTGACGTCCTGCCTAGGTCAGGTTCATGGTCCTGGTCCTGAGACCCCCGAGCCAGTGTCTGAGTTCAGTGTGCGAGTCCCTCTGTGCCTGAGGCACAGCACTGAGCAGGGCCGTCATTGCCCCTGTTCTCATGGAGCGTATATTTCAAAGAAGAAGGAGACAAGGAGATAGGTAGATAAAAAAGTAGACAGTGAAAATACCAGATTCACTGTAAACAGACTATACCAGATAAAGGCATAGGTAGGAGATATGTACCAGGGTGATAATGACTATCTGATGGTGACACACAGAGAAGCTGGGGGACACAAGTCGGCGAGGTAGCAGGGGGAGCTAATTAAGACTGGGTGGGTAGGAGAGCCTCTCTCACAAAGTGACATTTGTGCCAAGATCTGATTACAAAAAGGAGGAACCATGGG
The DNA here is from genome assembly GCF_054644295.1 of Miniopterus natalensis. NCBI lineage: Eukaryota > Metazoa > Chordata > Mammalia > Chiroptera > Miniopteridae > Miniopterus > Miniopterus natalensis. The sequence continues at coordinate 24,265,274 of NC_142084.1, forward strand.
AAGATCTCAAGGACAAACTTTCTAGTTTCGGGGAGCACGCAGGGCAGAGGCCTAAAGGTGGAGGCAAGCTCGGCATGCTTGAGAGGCCCAGCAGAGGCCAGTGTGATTGACGGGAGCAGGGGCTGGGAGGAGGCAGGGGCAGGTCACACTGTTATATGACAGGGTAAGGAGTTTAGGTTTTATTCTAAGTAAATCTGGAAAACTTTAGAGAGTTTTAAGACGAGAAGTAAGAATGAGTCTATATGTAATCAAAATCCTGCTTATTTCTGGAGTTTTATAACATGCTAATTCAAACAACTTGGGCCTTCAAAAGTCAGTGTCGATTTTTACAAAAAAGAAGACTAAATATTCCTGGATATTATTTTAAAGCAAGATGAATCTGGTCATTTCTAAAGCAATTTCCTGTTTTTTCAAACTACGTTAAAAAAAAAAACACCTACATTTGGCTTCAATGGAAAGCAAAAAGAGGTTAGTACTATGCATCTTTGATCTAGTTTTGCGATGAAATATATTTTTCAAAACAATATTTAAAAATTTATTTTATTAACTATCCACTGAAAGAATTTTAAAATAGGTATACAAGATTACACTTTCTGAAGATGTTGAAGAAATCAATTACAATGAGAAATGAATTTGGCTGACTGCCACAGAGAACAAGAGAAATAAAGGGCTGCAGGCTATAGCTCCTGGTTTAGGAACAAGTTCCCACAAAAAGAAAGAGGTACTAGTACCAAAAAGGTCAAGGAATAAAGAGAATACAAAAATATCTAGAAAAGCACAGGAGGAGGAAGCGACTCTTTTCCATGCACTTTTCTTCTAAAAGACTGCAATTTCCTTCCAGGTAATTCTTTGCAAAAAAATTTAGAGCTGAAATTTCTTTTCTGAGGATGCCCAGATAAATAATACCTTTGACTGACTCACTACTAGATTGTGTTCTTAAATATTATTAGCAGGGATCTCACTGTATTTTTTAAATTTTTTTAGAGAAAGGTGGAGGGGGGAGAGGGAGGGGTGTGTGTGCAAGAGAAACACCGATCAGTCGCCTCTTGTACGAGCCATGATGGGTGATTGAACCCACACCCCGGGTATGTGCCCTGACCGGGAATCAAACTCGCCACCCTTTTGGTATAAGGAACAGTGCTCCAACCAACCGAGACACACCAGCCAGGGCACTACTGGATTTTTCAAAGCCAAAAATGTACTGTTAAAATTGTCCTAAAATATCTTTTGTTTCAAAATAACTGACCTTTTCCCTTATGATTCATAGTCAAAAGTTCTTTCATTAAATAATAGTATGAATAAAATTAAAATATCTAGGAGCTATTAGAGTGAAAACAATGAAGCATACATTTTAGAAGCATAAACTAATATGTTTGATACATTTATTTATATTTATTTAAGAAGTTCAGTCAATTATGCATTTTAAAAGCATATATAAAAGGAAGTAATTTTATTTCCAAAATACAGGGTTGGAAAAAGTAGGGTTATAGTTGTATGTGAAACACAGAATTTATTTTTGTATTATTATTAATTATTGTATTATTTTCCATACAAACAACTGTAAACCTACATTTGCCCCCACCCATGTATGTGCATTCTGTGGAATTTTAAAGTCTTTCTCTTAGATATTTGTCCCACTCTGTGAGTCTCTATTTCATAATATTCTGCTTCTCTCCTTTAAGATGTTTAAATGGGACCAAATTATAAATTGTGGCATTAAGGACAACCCAGTCACTTAGTGTTGACTGATGTCACCAAGGCAGTGGTTTGAACAAAATGAGATGTTATCCTGGCATATTGTCTCAAATAAGGTATTAGAGTAAGTTTATTAAATGAAGGAACTAAGGAGGGAGGGAGGGAGGGAGGGAGGGAGGGAGGGAGGGAGGGAGGGAGGGAGGGAGGGAGGGAGGGAGGGAGGACAGGAGAAAAAATTTCTGCCAAAACCATCTGCCATCACTGACATACCAGTATCAGTGCATCTCAATCTCGTTCAAAGAGCAAGCCGAGCGATCTGCAAGGTGCAAGGGTAGATAGATCTGCACTTACTGTGTCCAGGGGCAAGTCTGCATCTGGACTCACGTGGACCTGTGTTTGAGTCCCAGCTCACACCCTGACATTTTCATTTTGGAACAAACATGAATTTCTGTCATCCACTTTGCTCATCTGTAAAATGGGGACAATGGTACCTACTTTAGAGTTGAAGCTCAAAGGAGATAAGTTTCCCCAGGAATGGTCCAGAGTAAGCACTTAATGAACAATAGCTGCTTAGCTGTTACAGTGATGAATCAAACAACAAAAAAATCACTTTGTCTTTTCCCCTTCCTTATTAAAACAGCCTCCTGTATGAATTGACAAATGGAGAAGTGTTTGAAGACAAAGGGACCCTTTCCTAAACTAACCGGCATTGCCTACGGGGCAGGTGTGAAAGCAAAGGAGCCATGAAGGTTTCTTTCCCTTCTGAGCCCTTTCAGAGCTCGGAGTCTTTAGAGAATTCTGCTTGTCCCAACAGAATATGAAAATATGAACATTATACATAGTGATAGCTGTATAAATCATGTAATTACTTGAGACATATATGTATATATATATACACACACATATATATACATATACATATATATATATACAGTTGTTGTTAATCCTCACCTGAGGATATTTTTTTCCATTGCTTTTGGGAGAGAGTGGGAGGGAGGGAGGAAAGAGAGAGAGAGAGAAAGATCGATGTGAGAGAGACACATCAATTAGTTGCCTCCCGCACACCCCGCAACCAGGGGAGGAGAGCTAATAGCAAGCCAGGTACGTGCCCTTGACGGGAAATCGAACCCAAGACCCTTCGGTGTGTGGGCCGACACTAACCACTGAGCCACACTGGCCAGGGCTTATTCGATATTCCTAAACTGCATATAATAATGTCTTACCAAATAAATTATAAAATGCCTTTTATTATAAATTTAGTTTCTAAAAGCAAAATAATTTCTAAGAATACGAGTTAAGATTTATTCATGAAATCTCTTCCCCTTTACATGAATGAATAATGAATTCGGTAACTATTTTGATGCAACATTTTCTCTATTGAAGTACAGCCTAAATCGAACCTTGAACAGATTAACTGAGAAATGGGAAGCAGTTGGAGAGGAGTAAAAAGTTTCAAACTTCTCTGCCTTCTGTTTCTAAACTAAATACTCAAGAGGCCGCGTTAAGATCCCTGCCCTTGGGACTCCGGCCAGCTGACAAGAAGGAGTGAATCCCAGCGTGCTTTCAATAGACCTGGGTTGCTAATGAAAACGAGTTGAAAAATTTATGTTAACTCCAGCCTTCAAGTTCATGATTTATACAGCAGCAACTTTTCAAAACCAATATTGGAAACTTAGAGTCTAAACCTTATACTGTGTATCTCCTAGCAAGTATTTCCTAAGTGTGGGAGACAGGGAAGAGTCCACCAGCAGAGAAAAGGAAACATTTTTTTAAAAGCACACACAGTGCACTGCCTCCCACCCCATCTGCTTAGTATTATGCCTTTAACATTTTATTCATCACCTAGTCAAGATTTTCCTTTTAGAAATAGGTATTGGAGCCACTCTGGTGGGTATGGGAGGGACAGGGAAATAAACTTGAGGCTGATTGTGGTGAGCAAATATTTAATAGACTAGATACAGAAAGTTATTAATCCTAAGGTTGTAGTATTTAGTGTCATTTTTTATACAAACCTCTGGCCCCGACTCATTTTTGACTGATATCAAATTGAACATGGGATGCCAGAATCAATATAGGTTCATATTTCTGCATTTGAAATTCACCTACAGGTCTTAGATTCTACCTCACATATACACAAAATTTTACCCACTTGGATAAAATAAGGAAATGTGATATTTGTGGGAATTTAGAGGGCAGGAGTCAGGGTAGAACTGAGAAAGAGATGGAGAACAGCCCCCTAGAAGGAAGCCTGATAGTGGTGAGAGGTTTGCTTGCAGGTGATGCATATTTCAGTCTTAGAGTTTCTACCTGAGAGCATTATTCCCAAACAAGTTGTAAGTAAATATTTGTTAATTAACATTTCAGATAAGAGCAAGAATCCTAGGAGGAAAGGTTTTTCTTTTTTTCTGTTGAAGTCACTCTGTTTATAATAGGTCTATTTAAAATAAAATTTTACCTTTCAAACCTTATACTCATCAATTCCTTCAGGATTAATCCTATAAATACAGACTGAAATTGGGTTGGAATGGAACAGCCTGTGCATATGTATAATGAAAACTCAATACCCTCCCCTTTAAAGCAACCTGTGGACTAACACATAGGAATTGAAGTTGATGGAGATAAAATCCTGCATGGAGTCGAATTTCGAATATGGTGCAGGCCTTGGCGGCTTCGGACGAAGGAGGGGAAGAGGGAAGCGGACAGGTGCAGGTCACACTGACCGCCATGTAAGAACACGCCCGCACCTTCGGCGGTGCCAGGCGGCGTGCCGCTGGCTTCAGATGCGACTGTACCGCCACCCGGGGCACCATCGTGCCCCCCTCGGGCAGGCAGCCTTGGCAGTGCCCAGGCTGTGGGGCACACAGGCAGAGCCGCGCTGGCATGTTCCCGACGCCCACCTGCCGCTCCGGGGCCACTGCTCGAAAACTGAGGCTCCGGGAGGCTGCTGGGCGCGGCAAGGCTACCTTTCCTGTGCGTGTGAAATGATTAGGGCGCTCATAAAAGTGGACAGGGAGGAGGGAGGACAGTCAGCAGCACTAAGAGCCAATATTATTAGAACATGTCCCTTTCGTGTCCCTTATGGCACTTATTTCACATTTGCCCCATAATCGCCATAATCGCCAGCTACTTCCTGCAGAGATTTGTCTCCAATAATCCAGCAGTCCCCTCTCACCTGTGGGGATACATTCCAACACCCCCAGCGGGTGCCTGAAACCATAAATAGTACAGAGGCGCCCGCACACACACGCACACACACACACACACACACACACACACACACACACATATGAGTTTTTCTCATAAATACATGCCCAGGATAAATTAGACACAATAAGAGATTAACAATAATTAATAATAAAATAAAGCAATTATGACAATATACTGTTATAAAACTTATGTAAATAGGGTCTCTCAAAACATGTTACTGTACTGTACTCACCCCTCTTCTTCCTGAGGTGATGTGAGATGATACAGCGCCAGGTGATGGGTGACGGGAGGTGAATGAGGTAGCACCGGGACTCCGTCAAGCGCCGCTTAACTCACACGGCCTCTCCCTCCCCCCTCCCTCCCCCTCCCTCTCTCCCTCCCCCCCTCTCTCCCTCCCTCCCCCTCAGCAAACTGGCAAGGGTTTACTTTTTCTTCAGTTTCAAAGAGAGAAGACTGGTTCTTACCTTAGGTCTCAGCAACCTCAGCATAGACTCTTTCCTTATTAAGTGAGAACTTTCACCCTTCCACCTAAAGGAAGCACTTCAGGGCTCCTCTGTGGCATGTCCGAATCGCCAGCGTCACTGCTCTGTGGGTCCGAGTCATCATGAAGTAAAATAAAGGTGGCTGGAGCACTGGCACTGCACTGCTGTGACAGCAGGCCTGATAACCAAGGGGGCCCGGCCACTAGGAAAGTGACAGGCCAGAGGTCTCCAGCCCAGAGACGCCGGGCAGGTGGACGAGTCACGGCTGGGAGGGCCCAGCGGGACTCGTGAAATCTCCTCACTACTCAGAATGGAGTGCAGTTTAAACGTAAGAATTGCTTATTTCTGGAATTTTCCATTTAATAGTCAGACTGAGGTTGACGGAGGGTTACTGAAACCACAGGAAGCAAAACTGCAAATAAAGGGGTGACTTCTGTAGGGCAGGCCCCTCTTAGAGGCATCCCTAAGGGGAGGCACACTAGGTTCCTACGGCTCTGAGGACAAAGACGCAGGGACTCAGAAAGCAGCGGGCCTACACAATGGAAGGTGTACCGATGCGTCATTCTCCCATGGAAACCTCACCACCGTGGCCAAGGCAGGGCTACAGATATTTTACTGGTCATTTGACACTCATATTGATACATTTTATCTGCTTCAACAGATCTTTTCTTGGGTGGGGAGGGGTAAAGAGGGGAGACACAAAGTTTTTCTAGGTCCAAGTCTAGCTTGACCTGTTTCCTCCAGGACAAGGCAGTGCTGGGTGAGGGCTCCCTTGGCCTGGCAGCACTACAGCCTCTCACTTGGGAAATCCCAGCCGTTAGAAAGTGGCCTCATCTGGGCTTCGTCCTGGAAGAAGGAACTGCCCAGGGCCAGTCTGAAAATGCTGCTATGTGAAACCCGAGTGTCCCAGCCATGGGCTGCTGGCTAGAGATGGGCTCCAGCTTTGTTATGCTAAAAACAGAGGAGCTTTCTAATTTACCTTTCCAGTGAACATTTCGTCTCTGGGTTGGACTACCAGTCCACAGTTGGGTATTTCACTCCTGTAGCTCCCCTTCTATTAACTAGGCATAATGGCGTCCACCTTTAGATTCAGAAATACCTCAGCTCTGACACAGTTGCTTCAGCCAAGTCTGTATGGGTGAAATGACATACATAGTCCAGCAATTACATGGTGGTGTTCACTGTGGACAGCTTGTGCTGTCAGCTGGCTGAGACCATGCAGAAGGGCTGCCACTGGCATCAGGAATTCTGAGCATTTTTTTCTGCTGGCTGAGGTCCAGGGACATGTGAGTAATTGGACAGAGAAACCCTTTCCCAAAGCAGGATTACTCAGACAGAGCTAGCAAAGAGGTGGAGCACTGAGGTTAAAAACCTGAAGAGCAAATTTAGCTCTGTCCAGAACGAGCGTAGAGCAGAAGCAAGCTGAACGGTGGATCCAACATGCCCGTGGTGTCAGCTAGGCCCTTGCTCCCCCGTTGTCTCCTACATCACCCCCACAACTGAGAAGCCATGGGTTAAAGTGAAAAGACACGTGCTTCAGATTCAGTCAGCAATTAACTTAAATCTTAACAACACAGCACACCAAGGGTATGAACTTGAAACAAGTTACTTAATCACTTGTGGCCTAGTTTCTGTATCTGTTGAATGAAGGAAATAACAATATTCTGAGATCTGTTGTGAGGATTAAATTTAAAAGGACAATGCAAGTAAAATTCATAGTGTGGTGTTGAGTGGACAGCAGTTGATCAATAAGATGATGTTGAAGGTTGATGAAATTGTTATTGGGGAACATTTAACAGAACATCCATAGCTGTCTAAATAAGGTAATGTCAATAACATACATATGTTGTGCTTCAGGTTCCATTCACACTGTGTTGCTTTTTAACCTTAAAGGAATTTTGAGCAATCGATACTAAACAGATGAAAAAACACTCTTAATATTACCAAGTGTAATTCTAATAAATTTTCAGTCAGAAAATACTGCAGTTCTTGAAAAAAAATCACAGGAAAGCTTAATGCAAAATTATAAAATAGAATTTAAATACACCTATATTAATTTCAGTACAGTATGTTCAACTGAGATATCTGAATTCCCTTGTTTCATCAGTATAATTTCACCAGTATAACGAGAGAATGTCACTTCATCCCTGGGAAACTGCCTCATGACTAAGACTTGGGGTGTTTTAAATGGAGCCCTATATTTAATCCTCTATAAAACTATGTTTTTTTTCAGCTGTCTAAGTTAAAGAAAAGAGCAGACCCCGATTTCTTTTCTTCATTAATAAAATCATTAATAATTGTTATTTAGTAATAGATTTTCCCAAATAACTATCTTTACTGCATGTTAACATATATACTATTCAGGAAAATAAAACCTGCAAAAGAGCTAAGTCATGCAATATAGAAAAATAAGCTATTAAAGTAAGGGTTTGTGAAGGCCAGTGACAATATCAGAGCAGAGATCAATTGTGAATTGTTGGCCCTGTCAAGTTTTTTAACATTGAAAAGTGCCATTAATTCCTTTCTAATGAATATGACATTATGAAGATTATATGTTACAGCCAAGGAGAGTGCCATCATGTCTGTTGCAATATTAAGCAATATTATTTTCCTGAGGCCCCCAAAATGTCTTCACTAAAAGAGATTACCATTCCTAAGGCAAATGCCACATGACCTCCTGTCAATCAGTTCCAAATAATGGTAACAATTTATAACAATCACTTTCAAATTATTTTGATGAAAATTTTAGTCTTATTGTGTAAGAAACGCAATGCAGAATAGTATGTACAATGTGCTACATTTTGTATATTTACAGGGTAGAAAAAGAAAGCATGTGTCTTTTTCTGCTTAAGAAACTCTGGAAAGACAGGCACAAAAAACACACATACACACACCCCAAACAGTGGTTATGTGTGGTTGTGACAGATTCCTGGGGGATAGGGAATGGGACCAATAGCTGTAGACATTTAAAAATTATGTTTAATTTGGAGCCATGCAAATGTGTTACCTATTTACAAAGTAAAATTTAAAAAACATACCTTCATGATATCTTCTTGCATGAATTTTCATTTTCTTTCTTGAAAAATATTATATTTTTCTACAAATTGAAACCATTAATTCAGTTTTAAGAAAGAATGATATGTGAAATTAAATGAGATATTTTCCTATGTGTTTTCTATACTTTCACAATTATAATTGTAAAATTAATTTTATATTCATAATTTCCCCATTGATTTTTGTATCTTTGAGGCATCTACAATCCATATTAAAGGTTGTTCCTGACCTGTTCTGGGTTCAGGTTCATTACTAAGCTGAAGAGGTTGAGGAGGCATGCTTCTCCTGGACTAAAAATTATTAAATAAAGAAACTGTTCTTTTTAATCACTTATAAAGGCTAGATTTAAAGCTTAATAATGCAAATAGCATGCCCATAATCTCTTATTAACTTTTCCAGTCTGTGTAGCAAGCACATTTTGGTGACTATAACAACTATAAGAAATACATCAACCATGACTAAAAGGAAACAACACGACTTTTTCAGTGTTTTTGAAAAAGGATACTGTTATACCTGTGTTTTATTATAAATAACCAGGTTCTGTCATTTTTATCTTCTTGCCAGCAAATGAAGGACATTGTTTCATAAAGCTTCTAAAATGTACATGAACATTTGATTAAATCATATTTCCTTGAGAAAATAAAGTTCATTCGCATTTATAGCAGACAGTTGTGAGGAGTACATAATTTTCTTAAGACCAGGGTAGCCAGTACCGGTTGCTTGTGGAACAAAACTCCTCAATTTTTAAAACTTCTTTTTAAAAAATAAACATACAATCATAAGTGTTCATTTACTTTAAAAATTCTAAAGATGAAGAAAATTATTGTCTATATATTTAAGTCCTTGTATAAATTACAAAACTCAAGTTTATGTTACAGAGTCCCTTCCCCATAGGAAGCATAAAGCACTTTTGTGGTACCTTTCACCAGTAAATATTTGTATCACATTGAATTTCACGAACATAATAAAAGTTGATATTGCATCTGTAAGCCCAAGAGAACATTCTTCTAAGCTGTCTCTCATGATGAATGAACTTCAAAAGTCATTTGATTGCCACGATTTAACTCAATCTCAAATAAAGATATATAAAAGTAATACATATATTGACTTCAGTAGAAATCTGAAAAATCAGTGAATTGCAGACTCTTCTTGCTTGAGGTCAACAAACACCCCTTGAAAGACAACCAAGAGCTGTTTAAGACCAGGACAACAAAATAAAATTATGACAATAATAATTATAATAATAAAAATAACAATAATAAAATAAAAATAATAACACCGACAATGAGGTAAACTCCCCTTTAAAAAGGCAATATGCGCTGCCTGGACTGTCAGGAGAGAGTTCGATTGTACCTGACACCCAAATGTTTTTCCAACCAGAGTTCAGCCAGTTGCATGGTTGAGGCAAAAGTACTTGCCTTGGATCCCAAGCACATCTTATACTGCTTAGGATCCAAGTTAGGGTCACAATGAACTGGATGGAAAATATGCACCACTCCTACTTCTTGACTTCTGAAGGGCCTTAAGCCGGATTGGATAACTTTATTGTAGAGATCTACATCTTCTAGGCCCCAGCCCTGTATTGAGGTATCAAATCCACCTGCACCCAGAAGATCACTTTTATAAATACAGGTAATTCCATATCCATAGTCTCTCCAAAATCCAGTCTTCTTTGAGAAGACAAAATCATCATCAGTGGGAGGATTTCCTGCACTAGTTACCTTTGGATCATACTGGCTAAAGATGATGGGGTAGTACACCTGTTGTCCCTGAATTGTATTGTCTCTACATCGTTGGAGAAAGTCTCCTCTGAAGATCAAGTCGACATCACAAAATAGCAGCAAAGTATCATTGTCAAACTGGGAAGAAGCCATTTCAAGACCAAGACCTCTTGAAAACTCTCCCTTCATGGGGATCAGGGTCATTTCTGCTTTAGGGTACTTGTTCTGATAGTCTTTTATCAGCTCCATATGCTTGTTGGAATCCTGGCCAGAATCCCTACTGAAAAGAATGATGACCAGTCTTACATTCTGCTTTGGGATAAGACAAGTATTTTCAAAGTTCTCCATGAACCTCAAGAAAATGTCATACCTTCCAATGAGAGGAACAAGAATGTGTATTTTCTTTTCATTGCGCCCTCCCATTTCTTTGGCACCTTGAAAAGAGGATAGTATCTTTAAAGAATTAGATATGAAGGAAAATGACTGAGTGTCACTGTTAATACTCTCCACAAGACTGCTAACGTCCAGCTCTTCAGTTTCTCTAAAGAAAGGCTTGCTGAATAACTGCTGAAGGTAGGCATGACGTCTCACCGGCACAGTCAGTTTCCTCCCCTTGTGTCTTTTGTACAAGAGGAGTAAATCCAAAATGTACTCCACCCCGTGCATGGGATCAACCCTGCGGTAGCCATACTGAATCTCCTTGAAGTCAATGAGCCGTCCCCGGCTCTTGGCGTTCTCATTGATCATCTCCATCACCTGCAGGACCGTGTCATCCAGCGCCGTTCTGAGGATGCTGCTGATGCTCTGTCGAGGAGGCTGGTTCTCAGATGCCGAGTAAAGGAGCTTGCCTGTCAGGAACTCCCATTCGATCACCTCGTCTCTCTCCCGAGGCTGGAAGTGGTTGAAAGAAGGCATCACTCCCAGCTGCTGGTCCTCTTTGCTCACCTCACTGTTACTGAGCCTGCTCATCAGCGCGCTCTCCCGGTGGAGCTGGATGGTGCGGTAGCGAAGTTCAGAAATTTTGCGGCTCAGCATGTAATTATGAAGCCTGTACTGGTAGGCAGGCCTTTTGTTGGGATGAAGTGTTATGGCTGCATGGATTTTGCTGTTGTGAAGGTCTTGAATGTAACCCTTTCGATTGTGTTCATAATTTTCATGGAACAGTTGCTGCATCTGAAAAGCAAAAGGAAATCAAGATGTTAGAATACATTTTAAAAGAAATAAAGCAATAAGCTAAAACATTTCAATTAAAACATTTAATAAAAATTAGTTATATGGTATTTCAGAACAAAATAACTTGTAAAATTTATATTTAAAAGAAGTGAAAATAATTTTAAAATATCAACTTCATATGCTCAAATACTGAAACTAACCTTTAATTCATATACAAATACTGCATGCTAACCTCCAGCTATATATTTCCAAGTAAAGAATTTCTGTCCCTCTACTCATTCTGAAATCACCCTAAAACATCAAAGAGAACAAAAATTGAATATATCCATAACCCTATAACGGATCACTGTGAGGGAGAGGCACAGTGGGTAGAGCATGAATTTTTCAAAATATGAGGGAGTTCATGTGAGGAACCCACTGCCCTGTTGCTTGGAATGACAATACCATCCCCAAAGCAGATATAAATTTTATTTAGTATCCTGACATACCATTTTTACAGAATAAGCTCTTGATAAAGTAAGGTGGGACAGAAACTGCATTGGTCTATGCTACTGATTTAAAGGATCATATCCAAAATTAGACATGCTTGACATCCTTATGCACCAGAAAGTCTCTCTGCTAGTCTAGAACAAGCTCACTACTTCAGGAAGAAACAAAAATGAGGGAAACGCAGAATCATGAGATCACACTACAAATCGCCAGCTGATTCCTCCCCTGCCAACCCATAGGAAACCTCTATCACACCTATTCAAGATAACTACTAGAGGAGGAGGCAGGCAGGAGGAGGAATATGTGAAGATATCAATGAACAAAGAGAAAAGAAACAGTGCAAGCTTAAGGATATACAACCAAAGCAAGTGAGAGTTATCAGCCAGTCAAACAGATTAAAGACAATACAAACCCCATGAAAAATAACCCAAGGAATGGCTACATCAGCTTAAAGAAGATAATAAAACCATTGATAGTTACAGTACAAGAAGCCTAAAAAGAGATTTGTGGAAAGTACAGGGAGAACAGACTTGAGAAAATTTATCAAAATAATAGAAATATGAAGGAGGGGTTAAAAGTTTGGAGAGATATATATGTATATATACATATACAAACATACAACATATATTTCCACATATGTATTTAATATAGATTTAAAACTTTGGATATCTATTAGTACCATTAATTATATATTAAAGGAGATTAAAATATGTATGTAAAATATGTCTGAGGGACATACTATCCTTAAAATAAAAGCAGATATATGTGTGCAATTAGGCCAAGAGAAAAACCAAAATAAACAAATGGAACCCACTTTGGCTCTAAGGAGTAAAATAATGAATCTTGCCACAACATTCTCCACAGCAGCAACCAATGTTGAAAAACAGTAGAGCACAGCCTAGGAAGACCCCAATAAGCAAATTAATGACTCATAATTTTATATTCAATCAAGGTAGAGCTCAAGTTACCCCAACCAAACTAGAATTCAAATTTTATTGCAAAAATAAATAGCCCCTAACATGTAAGAACTTGTGGCAGACTGGAGGTGATAAATTCTTTGACATTCCTCCTACTGAAAAGTGGGGTCTATGTCCCCTTCTCTTAAATCTGGGTGACTCTGTGACTACTTTAACTAACAGAACACAGTAGAAATGACACTGTGCCAATTTCCAGATTAGCAACTTCTGTATTTTGGCACTCTCACTTTGCAGAAGTCAGCTGCTGAGTAAAAAAGTCTGAGTTAGTTTCCTTGTTGCTGGTCAGGACTTTCAGTAAAATGTGGCATAGAAGAATCCTGTTCCAATCCCAGAGTCAGGGAAGAAGTTGTCAGTATCTCTTTTTAACACATTAAAGAAGTTCCTTTCTAGTTCCAGTTTGCAAAGAGTTTTTATCATGAATGAATTTTGATGTTGAGCAAATGTTTTTTCCTGCACCCACTGAGAAGATTTTGGGATGTCTTTTTTTTCTGTTATGGCTATTTGCACTGGTTGATTTTCTAATATGAAACCACCTTTTATTCCTTGACTAAACTCACCATGATCCTGATATATTATCTTCTTTACATATTACTGGAATATATTTGCAAATATTTGTTTAGTATATACTGTAACATACCAATTCTCCCCAACTGATATTTAGATTCAATGCAATTCTGGTACAGATCTCATCATAAAAAGTTGCTGTTAATATTAACAAGTTGATTCTGAAATTTATATGGAAATGAAAAGTCAAAGATACTTGGAACAATCTTTAAAAAGACACACTACAAATAAAAAGTTGAAAAAATTTAGTATGATATTGGTACAAAGCTGAATAGAACAAAGGACTAAAATAATCCATAAACAAATGTACACATGACTTAGGACTTATCACTTGGCTTGTAACAAATATGACACCGGAGAGTGAAGACAGGGCAGCCTCAGTAAACAGTACAAGGTCACCTTAATATTCACATGGAAAATAGAAAAACTGACCTCTACATTCCAAGGTTAAAAACCCCCATCTCAGATGAATTGTTAATATAAATATAAAAGGTAAAAAAATACAATTTCTAAAAGTTAACACAAGAAAATATCTGCATGACTTTTGGTTAGGTGAAGCTTTCTTAAATATGACACAAGGTACTAATCACAAAAAAAGATTGACAAATTGGGCTGCACTAAAGTTACGAACTCTGTTCCTCAAAAACACCATTAAGAGATTATCAAAAGAAGACTAGAGAGTGGGAGAAATATTTTTTAGATCTTACCAAAAAGGACTAATACCCAGACTATGTAATGAACCCATACAAATTAGTAAGAAAGGACAAACCCAATTAAAAATGAGAAGAAACCTGAATGAGCACTTCACAAAAGAGAGTATGCAATACCCAATAAACATACAAATACATTCTCTAGTTCGTTCATCATTAAAACAATGCAATTTAAAGCCAGAATGCGTTAAGATTAGGGGCCTATAAGAATGAATAAAACTGAACAGACTGCTAATGCTACTAGTCAAGGTTGGGAACTCTCATCCACAGCTGGTGAGACAAGAACTTGGTTCATCCACTGTGGAAAACTGTCAACTGAAACGACCACATATATTCCTGTGACTCAGTAATTCTACTCTTAGATATATGTGCGATAACAATGCATACATTCACATACCTAAACATAGATAAGAATTTTCATAGTAGCATTATTCAAAATAGCCCCAAACTGAAAGCAACCCAAATGTATATTGAGAGCAGGACCAATATAGTATATTCATTTGACAGAAAACAATACATCAATTAAAATAAATGAAACACTACTGCTCACAACAATGTGGGCAAATCTCACAAACAAGTGAAAGAAGTCATATACAAAAAAAAATACATTTGTTTGATTCTAGTTATATGATGTGCAGAAACAGGTAAAGCCAACCTATGCTGTTAGCTATTAGAATATTGATCAAAGATCATGAAAGGGAGCTGGGAGCTCTAGAGCGCTGTGAATGTTGATCTAGGTCATAGTTTCATGTATGCATTCAACTTGTGAACATTCACTGAACTGTTACTTAAGATGTGTTTGTCTGTTATATTCCAATTAATAAAACTTTATTTAAAAAGTATACATATACATGCATGTATAATTAGGTAGATTTTTCTGATATGTATGTACATAAATGTGTGTGTAGGCAGGTGGGGGGAGAGAGAGAGGAGGAGAGAGGGAGAGAATAACAAAAAAATAAATATCGCAGAAGTTTTCCTAGAGAAGGAGACCTAAAAGGAATCAGACCAAGACCACAGCAGATTCTTTATCTCCAGTATTTCATCTGGTTGCTTTTCTACACTCGTATTTTTCAAATCAACATCCTTTGACTTTGAAGATTATAACAGTAGATATTTTGAGAAGGATTCTGGATTTGATTCAAGACTTAGTTCAGTTGCATTCAATATTTTTTCTGAAAACACATGCCAACTTTATTTGAAACTATGATCTATGTTAAGTCAAATTAAATCCATAATTTGCAGTGGGCTGTTATATCTCCATTTTTTGTACTATTATTTTACCTGAATTTTAAAAATATTTTACTTTATGTAATTTTCCATACACATTTTTCTTTCTATGCAAGAAGGTTAAACAAAAACCCTTCTGATCACATGTAGACTATTAATTACACCACCTCTAAAAAGTATTGGCTTTCTGACACTATTCTTTCTTAGTAATGCGTACTTTACATTACAAAGAAAAAGGAAACATTCTAAATTAAATAGGAAACATTGCTCAGAGGCAAACTGTTAACTGCAGACTTATCTAGCTCCTTTAGTGATACTGATTAATACTGCACAATTTGATAAAGATGACATTTTATTATAGAACAAAAAAAGTCTTAGTATTGAAATGTTTAACTAACTTGTATCACTCATCATTTACAACCCAAGCTGTCTCCATTTACAATGCAAGCTGTCTCCATAGTGTTTATCTTTCTAATGTATTCCTTTGCAGACCAAGAGAGTGACGGGGGCAATCCTTAAATATAGCACAGTAATACATACTCCAGATAGTACAGTAATAATGACAACATCTTGAATTTATGTCGTATTTTCCACTGAGAAGCGTAAAGCATATCCAAATCTTCTACTTTTATATGTATGGAGGTCCAAGCTATACAGGAGAGACATGAGAATGTTAGACATGAGAATGTTTAAGAGGCTGGCTATGGAGTCAGCCAGATTTGGATTTGAGTATTGGCTGCACAACTTCTAATCCATTTCTTAGCCAATCTGTCTAAATCTAAGTCTCTGTATCTATAAAAGGGAAAATGATAACTACCTCAATGTATATTAAAGTGTTTCTCAACAATATATATATAATGCTTATCATTGTGTCTAGCACATAAACACTTTATAAATGATAACTGTGTATAAATAATAGTTCAGGGATTTGCCAACCTGCTTCTGAGATTGTTCTTTTTAGCTAGGAGTTTTCAGAGAGAGTAGGGAGTGGCACCTTTTTATTTTTGTTCATTTCTGGAAATGCCTGGGAAGTTATAATTTGAGTACATACACTCAGTGATTCAATGTATCTAACATGGCATTGAGGCACCTTCTGCTAACAAAAGTCCTCAACATTTTACTAAAAGAAAGATAAATTATTGTAGAGATTTCAGGAAACCAATGGGAAGAATGACATTATGACTAGAGCTAAAATAAGTAGCCAGTTTTGCTACGAAATTTTGAATGTAGTGTGTTGTTTTAAAGTGTTAAATTTGCTTTTAAAATTATATTACTTCGTTTGAAATAATTCAGGACTTCTAATTTAAGTTGTTTTCCTCCTCTTTACAGAATTTTCAATTGATGGGGGTACCTCTAGAGCCTTACTCTGAAAGGGAAATCATGTCCTAGTAACAAAATCACAGCAGCAATTAACACCCAAATGTCCTGACTGACCCCAGAGCTGCAAGTGCACCACTCAAAATCTCACCCTCTGGGAAGGAAATGATCTGAAAAGCTATAAATAAAATCTATTACAAAAACCAGGAGTGGAAGAATAAATGCCAAGATATAGTTGCATGTTATTAATCTTCTACTAGATTAAACTTCCATTTCCCCCTTAGATTTATTAATAATGAAAACATAGCAGAGGTAATTTCTGGAATGATCACAGCTACAAAAATTAAGGACTTTCATTTCAGCAATTAAAACCTTAAAAGAAACAGTAAGGGGTTGACTGCAATGAGGCACAAGGCAACTCTTACAGCAATGCAAAGGTCATAAAACTGGATTGTGGTAATGGCTGCACAACTGTATAAATTTACTTCTAATTATTAAACTGCACATTTACAAGGGGAGAATGTGTAGAATGTAAATTATACCTCAAAAAAGGCTAGTTTTAAAAAGACACAGAGAACGCTAAAAATAAAATACAATGAACTCAGGCTTTAAAATGGAAGAGAATGGAACAATGCGTAATCACTAAAATATGTGCAGAATTTCCAAAAGCTGATGAGGTTGAGGAGGATCATCTGGAAGCAAGTGGAGACAAAAGGCCAAGCAGAGCAGTGTCAGTGGGACAAGGGTTCAAGAACTTCAGATCTCAGAAATAACCGGGAAAAATACACTGCCTGCCAATGCAGGGCATGAAACGTATTCTATGTGCATAACTGTGGGAGCAGGAACTGAGGTGACCTGGGCTGGGGGGTGAGCCCCTGGTGGAAACGTTTCCTTTCAGAGAAGAAGGAAGTGGAAGAGACAGAGCCCCGGAAAGCAAAGAATAGGCAGCTAAGCCATGTTTGCATGAAGCAGGTTTAATCGGAGACAGCAGAGAGGACCAATGCCTTTTCTTTGCTGAGATTAGCAAGCCCAGCACTGTGATCAACATCGCTGCCCAAATAAATCTCTGGTGACGAAAGGAGATTTGACTTTGGGTGGTGAGCACACAGATGATGTATCACAGAACTGCACGCTTGGAACCTATATAATCTTATTAACCAACGTCACCCCCAATTGATTTAATTAAAAAATTAACCTCTGGTGAAGGGCTTCCCAGGGAAAAGTAGTTTTCCAGGGATAAGTATGTTTTCTAAAAAGAGGGAAAGAGTACAGCATTCACACAACATTTCTATGAAAAAAACCCACAAGTAGATAAAAAACTAGCCTCCCCCAAAAGAAATCCCCCAAAACAAGAGCCCAAAGCCACGAAACTGAGGGGGAAAAACGAGCAACACATAAGAAGCATTTTCCTCTATCTTTGAAAACAGCAGAGTAGAAATGTAAGACCTCAGGGGTGTGATGGTAAGATGCAGTGACGGCCTAGAAACAAGATGGCGGCGTAGGTACAGCTGCGCCCGCCGCCTCCGCAACCACATCAAAATCACAGCTAAAACACAGAACCACCAGCACTCAGAGCCTCCTGAGATCTGGCTGAACAGAAGCCCCACAATCAGGGAGCTGAAGAAGCATCGAGACCGGGAGGAGGGGCAGAGACGCCGGCGGATCAGGACTGAATTGGAGACACAGCCTCGGGCCCACACCCGGTGCTGCGGTCTAAACCCAGGAGGACATCTCGGCAGCGGAGGTTTCCTGGAGGAGGGAGGGGTCCCAGCCCCACAGCAGGCCCCCAGCCCAGGGCTCCAGGCCCGGGAAGAGACGTCCCCACAACTCCGGGCTGTGAAACCAGCGGGGACTGTCCTGAGGGTCGCGGAGGCTGCGGGAGCCCCAGCAGCTCCTCTAAAGGGCCCGGCACGGACTCACTCGGACGCTCCCTCTGAGCCCAGCGCCGGGCGGCAGCCTGAAAGGACCCGGGACACTCGGGGAGGAACTAACCTGCCTGAGATCCGGGCGAGAGGTGGAGGGGCGGCTTCCTCCCGGGCAGAAGGGCTGGCGGAGGCCACTGCTCCTTTGGCGAGTCCTCCCCGCACACAGCCGGCAGGCAGGCAGGCGCCATATTCGATTCGCCAGCACCTGACTCACTTTTGGCCCCGCCCCGTGATTCCCGGAGGCCCCGCCCCTCCCCACCTGCACCTCATCCGGGCCATTTCCAGGGGCTTTTCTGTGCAAGTGGCCTCTCGAGCCTCATGCTTAGGACTTTCCTAAAATCTCTCAAACAAGCAGCATTGTGCCCCATACGGCTTAATAAGCGGCCCCAGGCCTGGCGCTAGCGGCAGCCTGCATTGGTTCATAGCTTGGCATCTCCTGGACAACGCCAAGCCCAGCACAAGTAGCAGCCAACTACGGTTTGCTGTGTAGCTCATGCTGGGTGGCCCTGGGCAAGGCACTGGCACAGGCTGACTTTGCACCTCCCAGGAGGCCCCAGAGACAGTGCACCTGGTGCTCAGATTCGACCACGCTGGATGACAACCCTACCACATCCACGAGTGACACTCAAGGGGCGCACTTGGGGAACACCAAAGCTCCACTGGAGTAAATCCTGCTCCATAGGGGTGTCTCCAGCACAGCAGCTCTTTGGCTGGAGTTGCAGCTGGTCCTCACAGCTGACTGGCTGGGGGGTCAATTCCTCCCAGGGACGCCAGCTGCAACCAAGGCTCAACTACAGCAGGACAGTGCACACAGCCCACACAGGGGAGCACCTAGAAGGCCCAGCTCAGGTGACTGGGGAGGCTGAGCCACTGGACCCTACAGGACACCTACTACACAAAGCCACTCTACAAATTCCAGGAGACATAGCAGCTCTACCTAATACACAGAAACAAACACCAGGAAGCAGCCAAAATGCGGAGGCAAAGAAACATGTCACAAAGGAAAGAACAGAAGAAATCTCTAGAAGAGGAACTAAATGAAATAGATCCAAGTAAGCTAACAGATAGAGAGTTCAGAATTTTGTTTATAAGGATGTTTAAGCAGACTATTAGGAAAACAACTGAGAAAATCGATAACATAATAAAGTACCAATTTGAAATGAAGGCTACACGAACTGAAATGAAGAATAATTTACAGGGAGTCAACAGTAGAGTAGAGGACGCTGAGAATCAAATCAGCAATTTGGAACTTGAGGAAACAAAGAACACCCAACCAGAAGAGCAAAAAGAAAAAAGAATCCAGAAATATGAAAATAGTATAAGGAGCCTCTGGGACAACTTCAAGAGGCCCAACATTTGTATTATTGGGGTGCCAGAAGGGGGAGAAAGAGACCAAGAAATTGAAAACCTATTTGAAAAAATAATGACAGAAAACTTCCCCTACTTGGGGAAAGAAATCGACTTATAAGTCCAGGAAGCACAGAGGGTCCCAAACAAGAGGAACCCAAAGAGGCCCACAGCAAGATACATCATAATTAAAATGCCAACGGTTAAAGACAAGGAGAGAATCTTAAAAGCAGTAAGAGAAAAGCAATTAGTTACCTACAAGAGAGCACCCATACGACTGTTAGCTGATTTCTCAACAGAAACCTTGCAGGCCAGAAGAGAGTGGCAAGAAATATTCTAAGTGATGAAAAACATGGAACTACAACCAAGATTACTCTACCCAGCAAAACTGTCATTTAGAATTGAAGGTCAAATAAAGAGCTTCACAGATAAGAAAAAGCTAAAGGAGTTCATCACCACCAGACCAACACTAAAGGAAAAGTTGAAGAGTCTTCTTTAAGAAGAGCCTAATGAACCAAAGAATCTGAGGAACTAAATAGATCCAGAGACACTGAGGCATGCAACAGATGATCATATTTCAGAGGAAAGAGGGAAGGGGGGGTGGAGGGTGGGAAGAGATTAACCAAAGAAGTTATATGCATATATGCATAGCCCATGGACACAGTTAATAACGGGGTGAAGGCCTGGGGACGGGGTGGGAGCGAAGTGGAGGGGGTCAATGGGGGGAAAAATGGGACACCTATAATACTCTCAACAATAAAGATAAATTAAAAAAAAATGTAATGTCAGCTCACAGAACTAAGAAATAAAGAAAGAATAAAAAATAAACTACCACAGACAATAAAAGAAGGAAAAGAATAGATACCGCGGAAAGCTCAGTGAGGGACAAAAAATTACGAAAGCTGAAAAATGGAATAGAAATAAAGAGTACATGGTGAAGAGTCATGCTAAAATGCTGACTGTAGAGCTTCATGCATGCAACGTAGACAGCTTTGGGAAACACTAAAAGGTATAATGGAACAAGTATATTTTAAAGGAAAAACATGCAAACGTTTAGATTTTTAAAGAGTACAATGGATTAGAGAAACAGTGCAGGACTCAGAGGAGTATTTGGTATGTAGTAACTGCTATTTGAATCGTAAGAGTCAGCTATTATTATTATTACTGTAGTTGTTATTTATTTTTACTATTATTATAAGTATTCAATGAATGAGTAAATAAAAATGGCCTTGTTTAAGTTTTACTCAGAAAATAATTGGAATATTCTCAGTATAGCCATCATTTGACTTCAGGTCATTAATTAAAAACTAAAACACTGAATTGACATCACGAGGTCCCTGCTGAAATGAAGGGAAGATAAGAGGCCAAGCCATGATTAGAAAGCTGCTCACGAACATCTTTCGTAATTGCATTACTTTTGCTCTATTAAGGAGGAAATTTCCTTCATGTATTTGTGTAAAGAAGCTTTTTCAATTTAGTGCAAGTTATTTTGTTTCCATTTTGCCACTCCATCTTTCCTCAAAAGAAAGAACCCTCTAACTTAGAAAATTCTCTTTGAATCTCTTCCTGCATATAAGATTCAGAAGGATTTGAGAAAAGGAGGGATTCTTGTTCTAGGAAGTACAGACTCTGCAAATGTGAATAATTTATGAAGGTAAGCAAGGAAATTAATCACTAGGGTGGTATAAAATATAATGGTGCATTTGTACCTCAGGGTTGGTTAATTTGCCTTACAAATGTTTAATCTCATTTTATTCTCTATAATTTAGTTATGTGGTATTACATAACTACATGAAGAGCTTTATTGCCCTTAATACAAATGCCTAATGATCTTTTATTCTTTAAAATCAGTAAATATATAATGGTGCTAAGCGAAACACTGAATTTTAAAATTAAAACTATTGTTTTTCCTCAATTATTGTCTTCAAATATTAACAGCAAAGTTCTGAAGGTGTGTCCCACTTTTCTGGTGATAATGACACAATAAAAACAGTGCCTAATTTGAAATATTAAAGAAAAAGTACACATTCCATAATTATAGAGAGAATAAAAAATGTTAAAGGGTATAGCTTGGATAAGCTGTCACATAAAATTAAAAGCATTATTTTGCTACTAAGATTTATGAAAATAATGACACCTTGGAAATAGCCAGATCTAATCCACAAACTCTACTTGAAAAGTTTACTGTACAACATGTAATAAAATTGCATGGGACAAACTACATGTATGTGTGCATACACACAAATAAATACAAGTAAAACTGGGGAAATCTGAGTGAGACCAGGTGAACGTATCAATGTCAATATCCTGTCTGTGACAGTGAACTACTGTTTTGCAAAATTTTGCCATTGGGGGAAACTAGTTAAGGGGTACATGGTATTTCTTTGCATTACTTTTTTACAACTGCATGTGAATCAATAATCATCTAAAAATAAAAGGTTTAATTAAAATTACATGCAAAAATTTTAAATATAAAATATTTTCTCTTTTTTAAAGAAATCGCCCCAAAGAATACTTAAAAAGCATCAGGTGTTGAAAACTTGTAGTCTAAAGGCTGTAGGTGCAATTTAAATTTTTTGTGTGTGTGTGACCATAGTGCTTTAAATGAACCCGAATTTGAAAAATGAAAAGTGAGGAGTGCATTTTCCAGTTATTTTCAGTCCCATAAACTTCATGTCTGTTTTATGAATTTTAGTTGCCTAGGGGCATTTATATTCTTGGATATCTCTTTAAAGTTAAAAAAAATTTTTTTTAATGTCCTTCTTGTGAAATCCTGTCACAGGCTACAACAGAGATGACACCTGACGACATTATACTAAGTGAAATAAGCCTGTCACAAAAAGACAACTACTGTGTGATTCCAGTTCTCTTAAGTATCTAAAGCAGGGAAACTCATATAAACAGCAAGCAGGACAGCAGCTTCCAGGGGCTGGGGGGTAGGGCAATAGGGACTTGTTTAATGGGCATAGATTTTAGTTTTGCAAGATGAAAAAGTTCTAGAGATTTGTTCTACAATATTGTGAATAAAGTTGATGGTACTGAACTGTATACTTAAAAATGATTAAGGTGGGCCCGGCCAGTGCGGTTGAGTCGACCCAGGAACCAAGAGGTCACCAGTTCAATTCCAGGTCAGGGCACATGCCTGGGTTGCAGCTTGATCCCCAGCAGGGGGCGTAAGGAGGCAGCTGAGCCATGATATTTCTCTCTCACTGATGTTTCTCTCTCTCTCTCTCTCTCAAAATCAATAAAAACATATAAAAAACCTGCTAATGATACTTGAACTTGACTGCTCATCAATTTGCCTTATTTGTCCTGATATAAGACATTCAGGTAGTGGCCATATAGATGCTTCCTGATCTACTGCTAGGATACTAGTAGATGATTTGTCGAAACCTACTCAATTCACTTCCCTTGTAGACACTTTAAAATTTTGGGTAGATTGTTAAGTAAATTTTTGCATTCGCTATTTCCTTCAGCTTTTTTTTCTATTCATAATTTAGAAGAGGCAAAAAAGAATTTGAAGAGGTTGTCAAGTTGCCACTTTGCAAAAAGTGCACATCCTTTATTCATGTAATACCAATATAATTTACCCCTCACTGGTGGTTTAATTTATCACACCATAACTAATGACAAACAATGGGAAGGAAAGAGGTATTGCTTCCAAACTAGGCTCTCAAGACCTTTGAAAAACAAAATGTAAAGATAGTTGCCACACAAATTTGAAAGACATTAATGAACGTATTATATTAATTGGAGGGAATGCATCGACCGTATGATGGCGCTGACCACACATAAAATTACACTTCACTCTCCAAATAAAAAAAAGACATAATAATTTGCTTTCTAACTCATGGGTTTTATTCCAGTTATGAAACATTTCAAATCCCAAGTAGATTTCTATTTAACTAACGGTGCTAAAGCTAAAGCTTTTCTTGGTTGTTGCTGCAGCTGATTTTTTATTTCTATTCTCCCACAATTCCAGCAACCAGCCCCTTTACCTCACGAAGAACTTAACATGAGCTTACCTAGTTCTGTATAAATATGTCATTCAGTAACTAGAAGGTCTAAGAATGGGGCAGAGAAGGAAAGAGGTCAACATGATATTCTGTATAAAGGATGAGATATACTTCAGTGATTATGGACTTGGACTACATAACAATTTTTAGTGATCATCATTAATGTTTCTATAATAACCTTTAGGGCAATTCAGAGTGCTGTTTGCAAGAAGCTAGTATTTGATGATCTTCTAACAAAGAGAAGAAGGGCCATTATGCAGTGTTTAATGTTAATTGGCTTATGTTCAGTTTCTTATGTCAATAGATCTGTGTTCAACTATTCCTGATCCAATTCTCCCCAACATTTTGGCTACCTGATTCATTCACTGAAAAATATTCATTGAGTTTCTAAAATGTGTCAGCTGCTATAGACAGAGCAACTTACATAGTCCCTGTCCTCATGGAGTTAACTGTCTGGTGGGAGAGACAAGCACTAAACACATAAATTCATAAACAGCTGTGTAATTTTGACAAGTGCTCGTTGCACTAATTATACCATATTGTACCTGCTGCTTTATGACCATATGCCTTTCTAGATGGGCAGCTCCCAGAGGGTAGCCTGTGCTTGATACTTAATAAAATATTTATAATTAACTTTTCAAATTAACACGTCCCCCAAAACTAGTTGATAACCAAAGTGGGGTCAAAACATGTACAGAAAGGACTTTAATTCTCCAATGAAAAATTCTCAGCATTCCACATTATTTTCCAGGTTTCCAAATGTTTCTTTAGATAGAAAAGTAAAATGTAACAGAAGACTTCATATATCTGTGTGGCACATGATACCTCGAAGCTTGTATATCTTACTGAAGTAGTGCCTCACAGTTCAGTACCTTTGTGCCATGAGTGATGGTGGTCACACATCTCTTTACTAACTATAGCTGATGTAAGCACCCAAGCAGGGAGAAAGGTCGAGAACACCCATCATCATCCCTGCTTTGTGCCACAGGAATGTGA
Source organism: Miniopterus natalensis (assembly GCF_054644295.1). Classification (NCBI taxonomy): domain Eukaryota; kingdom Metazoa; phylum Chordata; class Mammalia; order Chiroptera; family Miniopteridae; genus Miniopterus; species Miniopterus natalensis. Next base: position 24,290,177 of record NC_142084.1, read on the forward strand.
AATGACTGTAGGGGTTTAAAGAGATTTTCAATCAGGCTGGGCTGTGTCACGTTAATAATGTTTCTGCACAAATACATGAAGTGTTGCTGAGAGATCACAGTAAATGAGAATGAAAGCAAGACCGAAAGAAAGCCTTTGCCACCCGCACGAAGAAAGATTCTCCCATTCAAGAAACAGGACTTAACCAAGGCTTCTGTAGGGATTGTTAAAGTGGTGTGGAGGTCAGCCTGGCTGCTGGGGACATTTCAGTTACTTAAGGAAAGAAAGGGGAATGAACCTCTTCTGCATGTTCCTCTGTCATTCTTTCAGCTTGTGCTCATGCATGTCTATTTTGGGCCAAATCTTGGCTCTGGGGTCACAGGCCTGGTTTTGAGATCTGCTCTCCCATTCCTAGTCTGACCTTGGGCAAGTTACAACTTCTGGGAAAAGAACTCGTGGACTGTTCTCTACACTATATGAAACATGCTTAAAACAATGCCTGGCATCAGGTAAGTACTCTATAGGTATCTCTATTATTATTATTTAGTAACCTTTAGATGGTGAAATTTCTTGCAAAGGCATCCCTGTTATATGTTCATATCTAATTTAGTAGGTTAATGATAAGTAACTTTTATAATAAAGTTTAAAGATTTCAGTTGTGTATCATTTGCCTGTGAGAAAGAATTTGTATTTTTAGATCACCTCCCGATTACAAGGTAAAATCTAGCAGTCTACCAATGGGTGGCCAAGGTGAACTTAACATTGCCTTCGTCTTAACTAAGCTTTAGACAGGTTTCTTCCTGATTATAGGCCCCTGAATTTCTTTTTAAAAGAACGTTTACTTTAGATATCTTTTAATTGTAAATTCTTCCTCTGCCTCTGAGATATAAATCTTCTTCCTGATTCTTTTCCGTTTTACAATGTGGGAATGTCCTTCTCAGAGACCTGGGAGCCATCTCTGTGAAATGTAATCATTGAAAAAGATAGAGCCCCTATCTCCCAGTCTCTCTGAGAGGGTAGGAGGTTAACTTCCATAGACAGAGATTAGCAAACACAGATGGTCTAACCACACTGCCCAAAGTTCCTGCAGAAGTCCTCCAGTTCTTTGTCACTAGCTCACCCTTAAGGGTGCTTGAAAACTCTCCTGCCTTTTGTTTCGGCAGTAGTTGAGTTTCATCTCTCTCCTCCATTGCAACAGTCTTGAATAAAGAGGCCTTCCCTGTTTAACTCTGTCTTGTGTCATTTTTCTTTCACGTGGGTCATAGGCCATACTTGGTGAAGCACTAAGCACTGAGTTACAGTGCTTAGATCCCTCGATCCGCTAAAAACTCACTCTCACTAGCTTAAAAAAAAGAAAAGAAATGCTCAGATTAAGATCCTGCTCCTTATGGTATAATCAAGGAGATAAGTCATGCTTCCTTCCGGCTGATTTTATTAGCATTAAAGTTTTATAATAAATTATGAAGATCCCTAGAGCTAAACACCCAATTAAAATAACATAAGCATGGCAGGGTGTCTATTATAATGTTTTTCTTAGGAGAAAAGTCCTAATTATAGTACTGTAGATTTCTGCATGGGCACAGCACTGCTGTGGGAATGGACAGGAATCACAGCTCTAACAGGTGGGTGTTTCCAAGATGGTGCTAAACTAAAAATAAGCGAAGCCTAATCTTTAAAAGTCAAGTTTTCTGGAAATGCAAACACAATTATTTAAGTCATTTTTGACTTGAAAATTATACTTATATTTCATTACTGGAGACTTTGTTTCATACATATAAAGTCACAAAAGAAAAAGGTAATCTATACAGGGGTGAGCAGAAGTAGGTTTACAGTTCTGAGTACACAAAACACAAAGTTAATAAAGCTATTGTAATAATCATAACCCACATGCCTCTTTCCATAAGAACAACTGTAAACCTGCTTTGTCCGCCCCAGTCATTTCATGAGGCCCAATAAGTTTCACAGCACACTCATTAGCTTCAGTAAAAGCTCAAAGGATAATGGATTTTCAAGTCTGCTGTTATCTTTCAAAATGGGTTAAAAGAAGTTTTCTAAAAAAATTTTCTGTCTGAGCAGTAAAAAAATAAAATAAATGGCTTACATTTTAGTCCTAAAAAGCAAAGAGAATTTGAAGGAAAACATAGATGAGATCTGAGGAATACAACTATCATTAGTATAATCAATGAGTTAAAACACTGTATTTTTTTTTTTTTTTTAAATATATCTTTATTGATTTCAGAGAGAGGGAAGGAGAGGAAGAGAGAGAGACAGAAACATCAATGATGAGAGTCATTGATCGAGCCCTCAACCCGGGCATGTGCTCTGACCGGGAATCGAACCTCGACCACCTGGATCCTAGGTCGACGCTCAACCGCTGAGCCACGCCCGGCCGGGCTCACTGTATTTTTTAAACAAACCACACTATGCACTCCAAATCCCACTAGCTTTTGGATTTGTTTTCATGGCTCTATTTTCAATACTATTGCTCCCAATATTAAAAGGCATTTTACATTTATTTTACATGATGTTTACAGGGTTATGTTTTAGACACATCACTTAAATCTTCACATGAATATCATATTTCATTATATTTCATAGGGCTAATCTCAGTAATACATTCATTGTGAAACTATTTTACAAAAAGGCAAATGAGTTGGAATCACAATTTAATATATGAGTTATAGGACAATTAGCTATTTATAAGAAAAAAATTTAGATCCAGACCTATCTCAAATCTTGTACTAAATACATATAGCATATACATATACATGTATATGTGTGTATCTCAGATGTATTAAAGATTTAAACCCTACTAGCACCACCTCCTACAAAAAGACAAAGATACTATAAAGGAATGTGAAGAAAACACAGGTAAATAGTTCCATCTTCTAAGCATGTGAAGAAGTCCTTTTTAAGCAAAAGCAAAAGTATCAAGAAAAATTAGAAATGAAAAAAATAATAGATTTTAATAGTACATTAACATTAAAAAATTCCCATACCAAAAGCACCATAAATAAAAATTAAAATGCAAACATAAAACTGGGAAAGGGACTTCTGCAATAATGCCACGTCAGAGTTGTTATCCTTAATACACCACTACTCTATCACTGCTCTCCTCCAACCCTCGTTACCAATTCCAGTCTCTTTCACCTCCGGTCTCCTGAATCTTGATTCTCCTTTTTACCTTCAGGGCAGCCTCTCTGGTCCAAGCCACCGGGAACTCTCTCTGTATTTCTGCAATAGTCGCCTGTCTGACCACGTGTCAACTAGCCACTCTGCAGTCTGCCATGACGCAACAAGAGTCACCTTTCCAAGACCCAGCTGGGTAATGTGACCCCCTTTCCCCATCAATGGCACGCCAGTTCTGAATGATAACCTTCCTAGAATAACGCGTCCCTCCCCAGCTTTCCCTCCCCAGCTCCCCCCCCCCCCCATCTCCCGGCCACACTGGCGCCTTCTATCTTCCAGTAACGCTGGCCTCCCGCCCTCACTGCCTCTGCATGTGCCTTCCCCTCCACTTGGAATTCCCCCCCATCTTTCAGTCCCACTTCTTCTGCTGTTTAATGTTACTCGGCTTAAATGTCCCTGCCTTGTGACGCTTTCCCTGACTAGATCAGGACCAGTATATGTTGTCCTGACAGTAAATACCGCTCTTCCCTACTATTTAACCCAGTTTTGACTTTTCATGTGTTAATTCATCTAAGTAGATCTGTCTGCACAACAGAATTGGGAGTTTTCTGAGAGCGGGACTGTGTCCTGTCACTCTCTCCAGGGCCAGGCCTGCTGTAAGCGAGGCAGGGCCGGGCCGTGTGGCGACGGGGGCCTCGATGCACACCGCATGCCTCTGAGCAGGTTCCAGGTCTGCAGGAAAGGGAGGGAAGTAAAGATCCAACTTGCATAAATCTGGTCCTTACGCCCCTGCTTTAAAGCTTGTCTCAGCAGTGTTTTATTGAAAGGGGAAAAAACTAACATGTATACATACTAAAACAGAAACAAGTCTCTCCTTTCTTCTCCTGGCTTCCTAGTTCTCTAACTAGCATGATTGTTTCTATTCCTGATGTAGAATCATGGCTCAGCGTTCCTGTCAACAAATTGTGTATTTTTTAAAATGCTCTCTATCCTTTTTTCTTCTGCAAGTTTGCACCCCAACTCAGGTCTGAATTACTGCAAATGCATTCATCACAGGACTCGGATATCAGTGCTCAAAGAAGCCCCAGAAGGTATAGATACAAAGGAAATATAACTGGATGATCTGGGACCTGCTGGATCAGACGCGGGGGAAAAAGAGGAGACATGTTAACAGCAGCCTATTTCCCTTCAATCAGAGCAGCTCTACTTTAAGCTGTTATGTATTAGGTTTCAAAGTGATAGTTCCAGAAACATTTCTGCAAAGTGGAAAAAATGTTTGAAAATGACTGTTGTCAATCACCTGAGGTTGCCCTTCCCGCACTGTCCTGACAATTCAAATGCTCCTCACCCTTTACATCCAGCTAAATTCCTGCGACACAGAAGCACCTCCTGCCATTTCCAGGACAGCCTGACTCTGCGAGATAGTGCAGAACTCATTGTATCACACAGTTTGATGTTTACTGTAATACTTGGCTTACTAATTTATTCTTTTACCAATTAGGGGTTCATTTGTTTGGTTATTTAGTTATTTTCACTCCTCTCCTATCCACAGCTAGATTTTACGTTTATTTTGGCAAGGACACTACCTAACAGATTTTTCATTTACTGTAGCTCACTGTGACTAGTGCTGGGATAATTAAGGATGACAAAATCTGATTAAATGATCATGATTTTGAAGAGGAAGAAATATGTTGTTTTAGGAACAGCAAATAGATTTTTCTTAGAGCAGAGTTTTGAACAAATAGGAGCAGCTCTTTTGGGACCCAAAGTTGAGAAGATACAGAAGTTGAAGGGAAGCAGTGCCACGATCAGTTGGGAGTGAGCCCCATGGCCTGGCATTTGTGTAAGAAAATGAAATGTGAGGGCACCCTCTTTCTGCTTAAATATATTCTTTGTCTGAAAAAATAGATCACATGTATGTTTATGTAAGTTATCTAAAAGGAAGGAAAAATTAACCAAGCATAAAATATACTTTATGTTCTTTTTGACAAATATTTTGTTTTTCTATTAAATAAAATCATGTATCACTCTAATAGCTTTCTTCTTCTTCTCACATTTTTTTTTTTTATAATGAGAACCAACTCAGATATTACCGTTGTCTTCCACATGTTTGTTTTCCATGTAATCTTTCTTTAAACTTCTTGTTCTTTTTTTTTTTTCTGAGAGTGTGAGGCTGGGCATTAAAAAGTGCGTAATAAATGAATTAAATACTTCACATACCAGAGTGCTGATTTGCACAAGCTGCATTGATTGAAAAATTGCTTGTTTGATGACAAAATAAACTTGAAAGTAACTGCAATTACATAGAGAAGGCACAATATTGTTGCATTCACATTACCTGAGCTTAGATCTGTGTTGATTGTGGCTGTGTAGTTTTTCCCTTTGTATTACCGTGAGATCCACACTACAACTGGCATGTGGCTTTTCTATTTCCCCTCAAGAATCCCTTCTTAGGGTGTCCTCACAGCTCTGCCCCAAAACTGCCACTTGTAGAAAATGTCATGACAAATAACACATACACTAAAAAAACAGATAGAAATCTGGAGAGTTGGTTTTATGACTTTTTAAAATGGAATGTTACGAAAGAGTTGACTGTGCAAGGAAGACCACTGGGCTGGGAGTCTATTGGTCAACAACGGACTGTGCCAATCTTCTCACCTACTGAGGGAGGGAGAGGATAAATCATTGCCCTTTCAAATGTGCAGTGTTGGTGTGAAGGTCAAAGGAGAACAGAATGTGAAAGCATTAAGGTCTGTTTATACATGTGACATATTATTTAAATGAGCAGTTTAAAAGAATAAATGAAGAAAAATGTATCTCTGGTTAAACGTAAACTTTTAACAAAAGTCCCAATAAACCAAGAAATGACATTTACAACATTACACATACAACTGTCCATAAATAAAAGATCTATTGAAAAGTAAAATCAATTGACAAAATAATAATTAAATAAAAAGTTATTTCTGGTATAAACTTGAAACATTAAGTATTTTTAATTTTTCAACTATTTTTCAAGTAAAAAAATCAAATGTTCTTCATTTGAGATCAATGATTCTCAGTGGGGTGATGGTGTATCAAAATCTGGGGCAGAATATATAGATAACAAACAAAATACATTCTAAAATTATCATTGCTTTCATTTATTCTTACCATGTTCTCTCAATCTAACTTAAAGTTTTAAATAATAGCGAAGAAGGACATAAGATTAGTAAGTTAAAAGAGACCAGGAGACTCAATTTTTAGTAATTTACTTTAGAACTGAAGATTCTTTGAAGTTCTTTATCAGGAAAATTAAGGATGGTTTCAAATTAGATGTTACCTTATTTCTGAGTTTCTTAAATAATGTCTGGGTCCTTTTGTAAGACAAAATAATCAAGCTACATTTTAAGGAATTAAAATCAATTCTAAATCAGAAACATTATGTGAAGTTTAAAGTGGTGAGAGAGTTCTATAAGCCTTCTTTTACTGTAACAAGTTCGACTGATATCCTCTGTAAAAGAACCATGCTGACTTTATAATATACCTTACATTGTACCTTCAAAAATCCTAATGAGAAATGTATACTAACTGCTAAAGAGTATTAAGAATTTAAGAGGAAACTTGGAATAAACTGAAAATTTTACCATAATCCTGAGGGAGAAAGCAATTCTTTAAAAATTAATTTCTAAATTAGTTAAAATTAAATTAATTAATTAGAATTTATTAAAATGCCTTTTAATACAATGCAATTATAGAAAATTTTATCAACTTTAACAAAATGTAACTTGATAGGCTTATTCTAAAATATCTATGAATAAAACTAGTAAAAAAGTCTTACAAAGGAGGATATCAAATATCTTTGAGTAATTTAAATAGGGTAATAACAGCACAAGAATAGACAAATTGATGAATAGACTAGAACGACCAATTCAGAAAGAGTCCTACCTATATAGAGAAATTCAATAAATTAATGTGTAGTATTTCTAATAGATGAGTAAAGAATAAATTATTCAACAAATGCTGTTAGCATAATTGTCTATAATACAGAAAAAATAAATTTGATTCCTAATTTAGAACACACACACAAATATGCATTTTAGATAATTAATTTATATATGTATAGAAGTATTAGAGAAGAATTACCTTTTTTTCTCTCTCTTTTTGAAAGATAAAATATGTTAGCGTCTACTTTGAGTAATGGGAGGAAACATTTTCATAGAAGAGAGGAGTGCACATGATATGGGGTATACACTGGAAAAATCCCCATATGGACCCCAAGAATTCTGTTTCTGCCACTTGAATTTCATAGGAAAAGTCTCAAGATGAATAGATATTATTCTTTGTTCTTTTAAATAAGGTGTACCAAAGTCACTGAGTATATTGACCTGAGAGAACACAGGAGACTTTTTGTTGAGCCTTTTTAACATGGTCTTCCTAAGTGGTTTGCAGAGAATCTTGGAGCAGGGGTGAGAGGACTGGTTCTGGTGTCAGATTACCAGGGTTTGAATCCTGTCATACCAAATGTGATCCAGCACAAATCATTTAATATTTCTTTATCCTGGTATTCTTACCAATACAATGTAAACAATATTATGGTGATCATGAAGATTATATTAAATAGTACACCACACTTTTTTTTTCCGGCTTTTAAAAAAAATTTTATTTTTGTTTAAAATATTACAGATGTCCCTTTTTCTCCCCAATGACCCATTCCACCCCGTCCCATCCCCCTCCCGAGTCCCTCTTCCAACCATACACCACACTTTTTGAAGAATATCTGCCACACAATAATCACTCAATAAATAAGCATTTCACCCTGAATGGAAGTAGTAATTGAATGTCACTGAGAGCCCATAGCCTATGCTCCCTGGAAAGTAATAAAAAAGACTAGAACTTTGCTCCACTTTCTGGAGCTGTTCCCTGATATTATCTCTAATGGTTTAGTTGTAGCTGTGGTGAAACCCCTCTATTGGCCATCCCTTCAGTCTCTACCCCACCCTCATTTGCCAAGTAAATAACACCATCTAGATTAGAAACTTCCTAACAACTGAAGAGTCCTTTCTGGAGGCATCGAACTGAAACCAGTGTAGGTTTCTTCTAGCTAATGTTGGAATATTTCATTTAATTAGAGGGACAGAAGGAAGGTTTCCATGGATTTCCCCCTCTGTGAGAAAAAAATAATCAAGATTTTATTTAGCTCAGAGACAGGAAACATGCAGGAGATACCAGAACAGCACAGAGTAGGTCTTCAGCAAACTGTTTAATACATTTTGAAAGAAAGCAAGAGGCGAAGGGAGGGACTTACAGAGGGAGGAAGAAAGGTGTCTCAGAAGAAACAGGCCCGAAGCACCAGAGATGGATGGGCCTTTGGTAGAAGCAAAGACATTTCTTGTGTTAATAAGAGTGAACGAGGAGAAGGGGAGCCCAGACGCAGGTAGGACTGAGGATCTGGTGGTGGGCAGATGAGGGGCTGCCTATAGAAGGGCTTCCAAGTAACTACTTTCAAGTCAGGCAAGTATTGGGAGTAAGACAGTCCAGGAAATTGCTCGGTCTCAATTTAACTCTGCTTAGTTGAAATGAGTAAATCTGTGATTCTAATTTACATAATCTTTCCATGAATAAAAATAGGATGCAAAAACTCAATCTGTTCCAGATTTAGACCCAAAAGGCAATGCAAGATTGGACAGAAATCATCTTGTAAGATGGAACCGTCTTTAAATGGTGCTAACAAATCTCAAAATAGCGTATCTCCAAAAACATATGCTTCCTTTTGCTGTAACCAAGGTGACACCTTCAAACTCATCAAACCACTGTGTTGCCTTTGACCTTCTTTAAAAAAAAAACTACGATTAGGGATTTTTATTGGAAAGGTTTCATGTCACTTAAACTGAGAAGCTGTTCCATGGTAGGTATTGCCAGGAACCGTTTACCTTGGCTGCGTTTCTTGGCTGGCTCCTAGTGGCCCTTTCAGTCACTACCAACAGACTAAGTCTCACCATTCACAGCTCCAATCATGTGTACAAAGTTGCTATGATAAGTCTAATTGACATATGCTAATTCAGCTGTTCAAAGTCATTAGATTTAATTTGCATTCTTACAGAGAAAATGCGTATTAATAATTAGGATACTGCATTCAAGCTTTTACTGCGTGTATTTCTGATGCCTCACTGAGGAACGATGAAAGGGCGGAGACACAAGACATAAAAGAACAGCACTTACAACTAAATTGAAAGCCATCTCGAGCACAACTTGGGAGTGAAACGTACTTTATTTTCTCTTCCTCTCTTTACGCTTTAGGGACACTTTTGCAAGCACTTTGTAACAAACTTTCAACTCATCTGGAATTTCCTTTATGAAATATCCCCATTGACAAATTTCATTCCCCTGATCAACAGCTGCCTCCGATTTAGAAATCAAAGGCCCTCCAGGGCACAACGCTGAGCCTTTAAACGTGTTGTTTAAGGAGCATTTGAAGTTAAATGCTTTCTACTAGGTCCCTCTCAACTAAGGAGCTGACATTAAAGATTTACTAGGTGCTCTTGCTGGCAGTTTCGCAGAGGGTAGACCCTGCTGTCACCTGGATCTTTGAGAACAGGACAGCATCAGAGCACAGAGTTGGGACTCCCGCTCCAGCGGTCAGGCTCCAAAGGCACGCTGCGGCCTCGCCACGCCACTCGCTGTCCGTCAAATGCCTGCTGATTGGGACTCGGTACCTCCCTGGCTAACGGATTTACTGCTTGGATAGATCTGACTTTCAAAAATCTTCCCTACGAAACAAGCCTTTGGCCCTTTACCTCTAAACCACTGGTGTTAATTCTAACATCTAGTGTTCTAGTACCTAACGCAGGTTCTGTTCCTTCTTCCACATCCCCTCACGTGGAAGGTGGCTGTGATCACTTAGGCTGGCTTCTAGCAGCCTAAGAGTCCCTATTAACCTTCTAGTCACTCACTTCTAAACATATTTCTGCTGGATTTTAGCTCCCTGGAAGTATAATAACCCAACTAAGCACTTGATAGTGTTCCAAGCGTGGCCTGATCAGCACGGGACTTGACTTGGCTCTTCAGCAACCTCTATGCGAATCACCTTCACAGGGGTCTTACACATGACCTGCTTGTTGTCTCTGACCTCACTGAGTCACCAATAAGAATGAGACAGAAGACAATGCTGGGTAGCTGGTCAATAAAGGTCTTCTCTCCAGATTGACATTTAACCTTATCAGCTGGATGTTTGGAGACCACAGGTAAATTATTCATGAATTTGAATTTGATTCTAAGCCTGACCTCAAATCACTCAAGTGATCTGGACAAGGAATTTCACCCATAAACCCTAGTTTCTTAAATCTGCAAACTGGGAATGACAATACCGCACAGGTGTCATAGCAAGGACATTTGTGGATTCTAGTATCATCTTAGGGTGGATACTCAATAACAAGTATTATTTCCTTGCTGTTAAAAAAAGAAAAGTGCCCATGGTGTTGTCACAGAGATGGGTGTCAAGAAGCCTGTGCCTATAGTTTCAGTTAGTAGCTCCCCATTTGATGCTATTTGCTTACACACAGTCGACCTAGTTCATGTAGCAATGAACTAAACTCTTTAATAATTCACTCTGTTGCTGCTTAAGTAAAACTATCTTAGCATTTACTAATATTAAGCCCCCCTGAGCACTGGTGGAGGAGCATGGATGCTGTCAGAGCGCAGAACGTTCGGCCTCCCAGGCTGCCTCTGACTTGGTATATTTCCTCACTCAAATAACTGGACGTCTGTCATCCCACTATTCTGATCTGTAAAGTCGTGAGGATGGTATTGACCCATCTCCCAGGCATGCTGTGAAGCCATGCTAATTAATGTTGACCGAACACTTTGAAAACGAAAATTGCTATTTAAATGCTAAATATGTGTATTCAACAGAGGACAAGTGTACCTGGGGATTAACGCGTCCTAGATGCTGAAATGGCTTTGCCTCCCTTAGCCTGGGAAACCAAATAAACAGCCTGACAGCTGCTCCAGATCTATAGCCTTTCTCTCTGTTTTGAAGCAACACAATTTTATGGATTTTGTGACCGAATGCTAGAAATAAGCAGTAACTCGAATGTCTCTCTTTTTTTAAAAGGCAAAAGATAGATATACTTTAAGGGACTATCAGAAAGAGAAGTGCCTAAATTGCTCAGGGGGGGAAACGATTCTAGGCAGGGTATGGTATGGAAAGAAAGCTGACAGTTCAAGACTTTTTTTTTTTCCCTGAAAAAACTCAATATAACTAATAAAGGTATAACTGCTCACTTCTCAGACAGTAAATCCATGGATTTGGATTAACAGATACAGCTTGCTCTCAAATTCTAAACTGTCAGGTTAAGAAAATGTTTTGAGACTGCAAAATAGATTAGGGGTGTGAATGGCTGAAACCCAAGAGACTACACAGGCCATCCCGGCCGTCTGCTCAGGCAGCTCTTCCCAAGCCGAGCAGCTGCTCAGCGGAATCTCGGCAGTGTGCGGTGCCGGGAACTATGCAGCGGCCACCAAGGGCTTCTGAAAAAGCTGCTAAATATTCCCCCAAGTGACTTTTCACTAACTCGCCCAGTTTAGGGGCCCTCCCTTGCTTCGAGGACATAAAAAACAAAATGCCTAAACCATCTGGAAACGTTTTATTCGAGTTGTCTTCTTACCCCACCAGGGGCCTGCGGCAGGATTTGCATTTGCAGGGCTTTTCAATTTCAAACAGTTAATCATCTTGGACGACAGGGAAATGCAAAGCTGGCGGTGTTTCTGGGGAGACTTGATAGCAACTCCGTAGAGGAAAAGAAACGTTTTGAGTTTGAAGTGGAAGGTTGCATTAAACATGAAATAAACACTACTTCCTGGGCTGCGAGAGTCTAAAAATAGGCCCTGGAACAGATTTTGAAGTGCCAGTCTCCGCTTTCTCCAATGCAGCCACTGGCACTATTAGCCTGATTGCTACGCAAGGAGAGGGCCAGATGGTTTGCCCTTGAACTGAAATCAAAGGGCCTTCTTTTATGGGAGCATTTTATTTTCAAAGTGAGGGCTTCCTAAATACGCAGAAGTCCATGTTTACTGTGCAAAGGGAATCTGCTGGCCCATTACAAACTCCTTACCCAAGTCCAGGACGCTGTTACCCTGGCACAGCGAATGATGGAAACCACAGTGAATTAAAGCAGGGAAAAGTCTCCCACAGCCCTTGTCTTCAGACTACAATGTGTCCCAGAGAGGTGGTCTACCCCTTAGCCAACTTCAAATTCTCTACTGAAGAAATGAATACGTCGGACTTGTTATTCAAGGTGCGGGCATGGGCATGACCTTGGAGCTTGCTAGAAATGCAGACTCTCAGGCCCTGCCCTGTAATGACTGAATCAGAAGCTGCAGTTTACCGGGATCCCCAAGTGATCTGGATGCAAGTTCAAGTTCTAGCTGTACAGGGTTAGTCAGTTCCAATCCAATTCACCAGAGCAGAGACTACAAATCCTCTCATTGTTAATTTTATTGTGTCAATTTTCACTATTAACTACCCTGTACCCATCTATATAAAAGATGTGTATATATGTCTATCATTTTACTTTTTATCCAGTCCCTGAGGTTCCCACCTTTTGCTTTCTCCCACCTCCCTAATCTATCACCAGTGAATTTCACGTAACCCACTTTATGTCTTCGCTTTTGATTGTAATGTATAAAACAAGGTGCAAAACTGCCATTCTCTCAATCCACTGAGATTTTGCTTTCCTGAAATTGTTGACACTTTGGCTCAAATAAACTCACAAAAATTCTTCATAGGTTTGAATGTTTCTTATGTTGACAATTCTAAGGCATTTGGGAACTAAATCAAATTCAAATACCTTTAAGGATCAGGAGCCCAGTATTGCCATATCTTCTGATTCTAAAACTAGCCAGACATCCAGATTTCATGTCAAGTGCAATCTCCTAATGTTCAAGTACTGGCTATAACAAACAAGCAAAACAACAACAATAAAACCTAACAATGAATGGCCCACACAAAATACCCTCTGTGGGCTGAAGTTTGTAACCTCTACTTGAAACTCTGGGTATTTTGAACCAACGGAGGCTTGGCAGCAGCCTGGGATGGGGTTTCCATGCGAGGCTGGGCCACTTCCAGAGGCAGCCAGAGCAAGGAAGCACAACGCGACGTGTGCTAAAGCAGAATCCTGCGTGCAAAAGGCTGTGCGTGCAAAAGGGACTGACTTCCCAGAGCAATGAGGAAAGGCTTCTCAGATGGAGGATTGTGAGCTGCGATTTCAAGTTAAAAAATGCGAAGTATAAGCCAAGGGAGAGAATGGGAGAAAGTATTCCAGGTGAGAAAACTGAACTTGCAAAATGTAAAGACTTGAGAGAGAATGACTTTTTGAGGAAATATGAGAGTTCAGAACGGACAGGAGGAGAGTATACAGGAGCAAAAAATTTGCTTCATTTTAAAGAGTTGCTGAATAATACCACATGATTTCCCTTTAAGAATGACCATTCTCCGGGCTGAGGGAAGAGAAATGGGAAACTTTCTCTTATCAGTAGTTAATGTTATGTGATGCATCTTTGATTTGGAGAAAATGCACATAGAAGTAGGCAATTTTATAATATTTCACCAGATAGAAACTCATATTCCTTAGGCTAACAAGTTGTCTGTAATAATTCCTTCAGGTTTTAGATATTACTGGGGAGCAGACTTTGCTACCTCAAAATATGCCTGTTTGGCTTAAGGATTATCTTGAGCTGGCTGACTCTTTTTAAAAATGACAGCAAACATAGGAAAAACTCTGAAAACTGAGTAGAAGTTACCCTTTTATAAGGTACATTTATATTTACAAGGGAAATCTCCATTTGTAAGGGTGTCTCCTTGGAAGATGGGGATGACTAAGTCTCTTCTCTTTGGAGGAGGTAAGGACTTAAATCTGTATAACAATCTTACTTTTGTTTACTGTGCTTTTCCTGGTAACCTACCATAATTAACCTGCCCTGCGCCCCAACTTTTCTTTTGTCTTTAGTTGGAGATGGTATTTAAGGTGATGGCTTTGGCAATTTCGGATAGTAACAGTTTTCCTAGGTATCTCCTATGTATACAGGAGGTATACATGTTATTAAACTTCTATATACTTTTTTCCTGCTAATCTGTCTTTTATTACAGGCAGATCTTATCCAAGAACCTAGAAGGGTGGAGGGAAAATTATTTTTCTCTCCTATATTACCACAAATGAAGGGAGGGCTTTCGACAGATGTTCAAAAGGCACTAAATATTATCAATCAAGCTGACTTCATATTTCTTTGCAAAACAGCTCTTTAACAACATCTGTGATTCTTTTATTTGCTGCTTCTAAAGGAAACTTTTATATCTATTGCTATATCTGTAGTTTTAATTGTAAGTATTCGATCTGTGATTTGTAGTTATTTATTCACCTCCAATGTTAGCAAAAGAGCATCGGCAACTCTCCTCTGTCTTAGTCACCATCCTAGTACTGATAGAAAAAATTTTAAATGCTCTTTGGTAGAAAAAAAACTCAACACAAAAGTATCCTCAAAAATTACCAGAGGAAGAGAACTGATGAAATTTATTAGAGTATTACAACATGCTATTAAGCACATTTTATTTAATTTTTCAATATGTGTTCTGCAAATCGTGAGTATAGTCAATCTGTAGCTGCTTCTTTCTGAATACAGAGTTAGAATGGGCAGACCACAGCTTTCATGGCAAGTCAACAATTTTGCCATGGTCATAAATTTTGCAAATTAATCTGGCCTCAAATATTTTGCTATTATTTCTTCATAATAAACATTAGAAATAAATGTCTGAACCTGTGGTTTTTATTTATTTTTATTTTAAAAATTTTTAATTGAAAAAAATTGAACCACTTTATTGAGGAATGTGTGACGTAAAAAGCTATACGTATTTAATGTATACAATTTGATGAATTTGGGGATAAGTATACATCCATGAAACAAACCATCACTACCATCAAGGCCATAGAAATATCCATCACCTCCCAAAGTTTCCTCCCATCCCTATTATTAATTATTTGCATGTGTGTGTATTATGAGCACTTAACATAAGATCTACCTTCCTGGGTCGGTAATTTTTAAACTTCACTGTGAAGAGACAGCTTGGCCGGGGGTGAGGAGGGTGGGGGTGTTTGTTAAGATGCAGATTTCCAGGCCTTGTCTACAGAAAGTCTAGTTCTAATTATTTAAAGATGTTCTAGGTAATTCTGATGCAAATGGTCCCAGAATTATGTTTTCAATGATGCTGAGCTGATAATGCACTGAGTATTTGGCCCAGCCAAGTCTTCAAAGAAATGAAAAACTTTGGAGATGTATCCACAGTGATCATGATAGTGAGTACAAGCTCTGTGAGGGGACGGATTTTCCATTTCATTCACAGCCACATCCCCAGCATTGAGACTGGCAGAGAGGGGACTTCATAACCATTTGTTGACTAAATATGTGAAAAAATGAATTGAGCACGTCAGCACTTGCTTTCTAAACTACATGCCTTTCACTTGTTCCTCTATCTCACACTAATCATCAGTCAAAGGGCTCATGTCACAACCTCATCAAAAGAGGCATTTGCAGGCTCAGAATGATGACATTCTGCAAAGTCATCAGCAGTCCTGAAACTATAATGTTGGTTAAAGTTTTCTCTTCTGACCACCTACAAAACTGAGCATGGAGCTGAAAGAGTTGCAAAACCTCGGTGGATCACAACAAATCAGGTTCCACATTCCAATGCATTCTCTAACACATCACACAAAATATGGTACCTATAGTCCCAGTAAAATGTTGTGTGGGTCTGAATGAGACGGAGCTACAGAATTCTTTTTCCCCCAGACCTCATAAGCTTGTGAAATGCTCCTGTATCAGTTGTCATGCTCTGAAACCATTTGGTGGCATGTTGCAACTGGATCAAGAGGTGATAGGGCTGCAGACCCACATAAGCATATGATTTCTTTTAAGAAATCTTTTATTTCTCAAGGGTACATGAAAATATTTTTATGAAACTTTAAAGTTATTTAAACCACAGAGGGGAAAACCAATGTTGCTGCAAGTTTTCTTCTTCTAAGAGATGGAAAACCCATGGTATTAACCACTGAAGCAGATTCAGCACTACTGCAAATGTGCTTTTCATTAGTAAGGACATAAGCACTAATGCAGTTTACAGTTCTGACAGAGGTCCTAATTTATCCTGTAAGTTCACACACTTAGCAAATTGCTCTTAACATCACAGCCATAAGTAATCCTTCTGAGACTGCTTTAGCACTAAATACCATGCAAGCATTAGAATTCTACTGATAGTATATATGCAAGTATTGATTGTTATTAATCAATACTGGTTGACTGAACACTTCTCTGCTTATCAACAGAATTTTCAGGGGTTTTCTAGCACACATTATTTCTACTTTTTTTCATGTTAAAGTAATAAATACCTAAACCAAAAGAAAGCCAAAATAGCTATACTTATATTAGACAAAATAGACTTAAAGAATGCAATAGTGACAAAGAAGGGCATTAAATAGTGATAAACAGGTCAATTCAACAAGAGAATATAACATTTAAAAATATTTATGTACCTAACATAGGAGCACTAAATATAAATAGGACTGCCTAATAAAGCAAATGCTAACTGACCGAAAGGGAGAAATAGACAGTAGTGCAAAAATAGTAGGGAACTTTAACACCCTGCTTATATCAATGGATGGTCATCCAGCAGAAAATCAATAAGGAAGCCCGGGCCTTAAACAATGGGTTAGAACAGATGGACTTAACAGATCTTTACAGAACAATTCATCCAAAAGTAACAGAATACACATTCTTTTCTAGTGCACATGGACATTTTTCTAAGGCAGATCATATATTAGCCCACGAAACAAGTCTTAAAAAAAAAAAGTGATGACTAAAGTCACACCAAGCATCATTTCTGACCATGATGGTATAAAATGAGAAATTAATGAATTACATGAAGAAAACTGGAAAACTCACAAATCTGTGGAGATTAAACAATATGCTACTGAACAACTGATGGGTCAAAGAAGAAATCAAAGGAGAAGTCAAATAATACCTTGATAGCAACAAAAATGAAAACCTAACATACCAAAATGTATGAGATGCAGCAAAAGCAGTGCTAAGAGGGAAGGTCATAAAAACAAATGCCTTCCTTAAGAAACAAGAAAAGTCTCAAACAACCTAACTTTACACCTCAAAAAACTAGAAAAAGTACAAACAAAGCCCTAAGTTAGTAGGAGGAAGGAAATAAGAAAGATTAGAGCAGCAATAAATGAAATAGGGACTAAAAAGACAATAGAAACGATCAATGAAACTAAAAGTTGGTTCTTTGAAAAGATAAACAAAATTGACAAACCTTTAGCTAGACTTACCAAGAAAAAAGAGAGGACTCAAATAAATAAAATCAGAACTGAAAGAAGAGATGATACCACAGAAATACAAAGATAATAAGAGACTACTATGAACAATCATATGCCAACAACTTGGACAACCTATAAAAAAATGGATAAACTTTTAGAAACAAACCTACTAAGACTCAAGCATGATGAAATAAAAATCTGAACAGATTAATTACTAACAAGGAGGCTGAACCAGTAACCAAAAACTTCCCAAAAAACAAAAGTCCAGGACCAGACTGCTTCACTAGTGAATTCTATCAACATTAAAAGAATTAATACCAACATTTCTCAAACTCTTCCAGAAAATAGAAGAGAGGGGAACTCTTCCAAATACATTTTTTGAGGCCAGTATTGCCCTGATACCAAAACCAGACAAAGAATGCCAGGAAAAAAAAAAAAAATTATAGGTCAATATCCCTAATGAACATAGATGTAAAAACCTTCAACAAAATACTAGCACAACAAATTCAACATTACATTAAAAAATTATACACCATGATCAAGCAGGATTTCTTCTAAGAATGCAAGATGGTTCAACATCCACAAATCAGTAAGTGTGATACATCACACTAAAAAATAAAGGATAAGAATCATATGGTCATCCCAATAGATGCAGGAAAAGTATCTGACAAAATCCAACGTCCACTCATGATAAAAACTGTCAGCAAAATGGGTACGGAGGGAACATGACCCAACATAACAAAGGTCATATATGACAAGCACCCAGCTAACTATACTGAATGGTAAAACACTGAAAGCTTTTTCTTTAAATCAGGAACAAGACAAAGATGTCCATTCTTGTCACTTTTGTTCAACATAGTATTGGAATTCCTAGCCAGAGCAATTAGGCAACGAAAATAAATAAAAGGCATCCAACTTGGAAAGGAAGAAGTAAAACTGTCTCTGTTTGATATTACATATAGAAAACCCTAAAGACTCCATAAAAAAAATAAAACCCTGTTAGAACTAATAAACAAATTCAGTAAATTTGCAGGATACAAAATCAATATACAAAAAAATCTGTCGTGGTTCTTTTCTTTACACTATCAATTATCAAAAAGAGAAATTTAAAAAACAATCCCCTTTGCAGTTGTATCAAAAAATTAAAATACCTAGGAATAAATTTAACCAAGTAATAAAAAAACCTGTATATTGTAAACTACAGGACATTAATGAAAGAAATTAAAGACGTTAGCAAATAAATGCCCATGGATTGGAAGAATTAATACCATTAAAATGTCCATACTACCCAAAGCAAGATACAGATTCAGTGCAATCCCTATCAAAATTCCTAGAGTATTTTTCACAGAAATAGAACAAACAGTTCTAAAATTTGCCTGGAACCACAAAAATTTTCAAGTAGCCAAAGTAATCATGAGAAAAGAGAATAAAGCTGGAGGTACATGCTTCCTGATTTCAAACTATATTACAAAGCTATAGTAATTTAAACTGTATAATATTGGCATAAATATGGACAGGAAGATCAATGGAACAGAATAGAGAGCACAGAAATAAACCCATGCACATATGGTCAATTAATTGACAACAAGGGAGACAACAATATATAATGGAGACAGGACAGTCTCTTTAACAAACGGTGCTAGAAAAACTGGACAGTGATATGCAAAAGAATGAAATGACCACCATCTTACAATCTATACAAAAATGAACTAAAAATGGATTAAACACTGGAAGGTAAGATCTGAAACTATTAATATTCCTAAAAGAAAACAGAGGTGGTAAGCCTCTTGACATGGGTTTTGATGATTTTTTTTACCTGATATCAAAGCAAAAATAACCAAGTAGCACTATATCAAACTAAAAACTTCTGCACAGCAAAGAAAACCACCAACACAATGAAAAGACAACCTGCTGAATGGTAGAAAATTTGCATCTGATAAGGAGCTAATATCTAAAATATACAAAGAGCTCATACAACTCAACAGCAATAAAACCAAACAATCTGATTTAAAAAATAGGAAGATCTAAATACACAGTTTTCCAAAGAAGACATACAGATGGCCCACAGGTACATGGAAAGATGCTCAGTATCAGTAATCATCGGGAAATGCCTGTCTAGGAACTCTGGTACCTCAGTGTGTCTTCTAAGCATCCTCTGTTTCATGTTCTGCTTATTTTTCCTAGTAAACCAGTATCGTCTTGTTATAACCATTTTCATACTGACCTAACTCTGGAGGAGTGTTCCCTTTCTATTTCAACTCATGAACTCCAATTAGTGTCATCAGACTAGTTGTGACAGTGGTCAAAGGAAAGCAACAGTCTGAAGGAAGAACTAGCTAGCCCTTTATCCTAAGCAATCAGTACACATGTGTCTACAAAAATATGTTCTCTCTGTTGTAATTAAGGGTTTATTTTTTTCAAGTAGACACATGAAAATCATAGCAATGTACATTAGTGAGAAAACAACATTCATGAGTGAAAGATCGAGTGTTAGGCCCTTATACATTTCTATACTTTTATAGAAGACAGAATGCATGGCCAGTTCTGGGTACATTACTTCTGTCTCTTTAAATGTGGCTTTTTTCCCTCTTTCTGCCCCCCTCTCCTTCCCCCTCCCACCATCTTCTGTGTTCTGATTAATGGGAAATCCTCACTCCACTCGCACAGGTCCATCTGATTCTGCCCCATTTCCGGGAGGTCAGTCCTTCCAGAACAACTGCAAACTCAGCAGAGCAGCTATTAAGGCCAACGATTCTCCATCCTCAGAAAGTGGAGATTGGGGTCTTGACCAGATGACCTAGGATCTCCCTACACATTTAACAGCAGCAGCAGCAACTGCCAGAATACTCTTTGCTCAGAAACAGCTCAAAAGTAAGGTTTTGATGATCTTGAGTTTATGCTCTCATTTATCTCTTGTTATTATATAATTAATTCTAACATCAGCAACAACAAAAACCCTTTCAAAATAGACGAATTCTGATGCCTTACTTCAAAATAATGTCCTCAAACATAATCACACTGGAATTATTTTATTCCCTCTTTAGCTAAAAGTAACATTTCAGAAAAGTGAGGTTTCAATTTCCTTATAGACAAAAGGCCAAGATTCTCACATAGAGAATAAATATTTGTGTCACCAAATGAAATCGTAGCTACCAAATGAAGTCATGAATTATTTTAAATAAATGAAATCATGCATATATATATATATATATATATATATATATTTGTAAGTTTCAGATTCCCCATCTCCTCAATTTGTGGCTTTAAGTGTTGGCCATATGAGCAAGAGTCTAAATAAAATTCAGGAAATACTGATTGCTGGTCTAGTCACATTACTATTGGAATTTTTTTTTAAAAAAAGTCTTCAAAACCCTGTAACTGCACCTGACTTGATAGCTAAATTTACACTTTTGAAGTAAAGTCTATTGTAGGCATAATCATTGCCTAGACATTTGTTTTAAAACCATACCAGTAAGCAATCTAGTAATACAGAATCCCTAGAAATATGTGTTTGCTTCCAATTCCTACACAAGAGTCAACATCTATTATGATTATTGTGACTATTCTTTGCCATATTTAAATATAGAATACCTGGAGTAGAACCATACGGTTTTGATATTCTCTTGTAAAAGCTCAGAGGGCAGCCACATGTCCCCCTTAGCACGACAGAAGAAAACCTCTTGAACTTAAAATAAAGCAGCTCCTATTCTAAAAAAACTGCCGTTAGTTTTTCTTAAAAAGTAGTGCTCTCATCTATTCTGGCTGACAGCTTTTTGCCTCACCAGCTGCTCGCTTCAGTTTCAAGATGTAAGGTTATCACAAGCGTTGTAGCCCGCAGTGCACACTAAGTAGGACTTCAGTGTCCTGCTAAAGTATGCCAGCGCCCACACAGCTTGCTCGAGCCTCTGAACTTCATAAATCATCACCGACTGTTATCTCTCCTCTCTCTCCAAGGTTGTTTCCCACGTGTCTTGCCCGAGGGAACACCCTGAGCCAATTGATTACCAGCCTTGGCTGAGTCGCTATTTTGGATATATTTCTTTTGAGAGTCTCTTGAACAAAAGGGATTCAGGTCCAACCTACAGGAACTGTATAAGCTCTTGAGTTAACATATCCCTACCCCATAATTCATCACTATTTTAGCAATCTCTTGCTGATAGCTGAACTAGATTGAGGGTTCATTCTCTATGTGGCCTCTATTTTCTCTGTATTATCGTTGCCAATGATTATGAAATGGAACCAAATTGACTAGAATGATCCCTTTTATACAGAGGGTGGGGCAAAAGTAGGTTTACAATTGCAAGTACTCGAAACACAGTTTATTCTTCTATTATTTATTAATTGTATTATTTCCCATATGAACTGTAAACCTACTTTTGCCTCTCCCTGTATATTACATATGATTATTCCACAAAAGTAGTTTTTTTTAAAAGAATATACTGATTTATGGCTATGATTTAATAGTTTATATTTTAATATGG
Source organism: Miniopterus natalensis (assembly GCF_054644295.1). Taxonomy (NCBI): domain Eukaryota; kingdom Metazoa; phylum Chordata; class Mammalia; order Chiroptera; family Miniopteridae; genus Miniopterus; species Miniopterus natalensis. Next base: position 24,312,114 of record NC_142084.1, read on the forward strand.
GTTAATCGATCCTTTCTGGACCTGTAAGTAAAATTAACATAAACACTCACCTTGGGAAGTTTGTTGTTGTTTTTTACCATAAAAGAAAATTTACTATATCTATTATTTATCATAATTCTTGTGAAAAATACATCTCCCACAAACACAAATTAAGAAGAAACTTCCATTTATCTCTCTCTTAGAAGACCCTAACTCACTATCCATACTGTGAACATTCATTCATTCCACTAATATTAATAAAGCACCAATATGCAGTGTGTGCTGTACCGGACGAGGCAGAGAGAGGCAAACTCAGGCTTTCTACTGGGCTAGTTTCTTTTCCTTTTCATACAGCTGATTTCAGAATCTTAGGAGGATTACCAAAAAATTCTCCTTCAGGAATATTGTGTATATATATAGGCTAGGAGATTGGGTATAACACATATGCAATACATATCTATATATCTCATTACACACATGATCTCTAGCTTTGGCTAAATCAATGTTTTTTGTTTTCCTGTGATAGCTTCCTCACTGCTCTACTTTAGCAAATGGAAGATGCACACACATGTGCACACCCCCCCCATCTGTACAATTCAAATAATCTTGAGTCCCTAGGGTTTTTAGATAAAGAACACAATTGCCTGTGTGCTAATGTGCCTGTTTTGTGTGTGTTTTTAACCACACGCCTGCTTCCCCCCTCCACTCTGTCAGGCACCTCCTACCCACCACAGGTTCGGCCTGTCTCAGCCCCGGAACCAATTCTGCGTCTGAGCAGAAAGTACGATGGACTCGGGCTGACAGGTCAGCCTCAAGTCAGCCTTGCCGTCTGCTCTTCCTGCGGCATCTGCACTCCCGCTCGCCTTCCCTCCTATAGCCGCCTTCTGCCATGGACACCGGTTCCTTTCAGAATCTCTGCCTGGCTGGCTGGCTGCCTCTGAACTCCCTGCCTCTAAGGCCATGCCCACCTGCGGCGCCCCTGGGGCACAGGGTCCTTCCTTGCTGGCTGCACCAGCCTTTCAGAAGAAGCCTGCCTGCCTTTCAGTGGCTGTGAGTCCCCACTGCTGCTGACAGTCCGTCTACCCCTGGCCACAGCCTCTGCCAGACTCCTAAGGAGACGCTGCCCTTGGCTAATTTAGATATGGCCTGGCACCTGGTGCTGGCTCAGCCCTCGCCAGCCTCTTCAGCCCATCTGTGCCTCTTTGGCTCCACACTTCTGCCAAATGAGCTTCAATCCTGAAAACAACGTCTGCAGTAGAGACTGGTAAGCAGGAGTTACAAACCTGCCATGCCTGGCATACAGATGTGTTTTGTTTGGCAAGTATGGTACTGAAACACAGGAAAATGCCCGCCCTCCTTCCCTCCCTCCCTCCCTTCCTTCTTCCTTCCTTCCTTCCTTCCTTCCTTCCTTCCTTCCTTCCTTCCTTCCTTCCTTCCTTCCTTCCTTCCTTCCTTCCTTCCTCCTTCGTTCCTTCCTTCCCCCCTCCCTCCCTTCCTCTCAAAGCTCAGAGCTCTCCAGCTGCCCAAAGCTCCCTGGCATGAGGCTCCATGGCTGTCCCTGGGATTGCACTCATGCAGTGCACTCCAGTTATGCCAAACGACTTCCTTACAGCTTCCCAAATACATGCTGCTGCTTCTTGCCTTGGATTGAGTTAATTCCTTCTGCTTGAACCTGCCCCTATTTCTCTACCTCTAGCACTGCTCCTCCCCCAATCCCTCATCTCCACCACGAATATGGGTGCCCCACGAGGGTAAGAACTTGGCTCATTTTGTTCACTGCTGCATCCCCAGGTCCCCACAACACTGCTTAGCACATGGTTGATGTTAAATTATAATTTATTGAATGGTTGACAATAAATACACTATGGTAAATTGTGAATCTTTAAGAGGGTAATATAGTAAAAATAAATAAATGAATGTTTGAAAGAACCAATGAAAAATTAACATTCTTACTTTTGTTAAGGTACGGCCTCTAAGCAACTATATAAGCAAAATAGCAATGGATTTTTCTGATTTCTTCTGTGTCTGAAGATTAACAAGAGTAGCAAAATAATCTTCTTTCTCTTTTGCCTTTATTAGGAAACATAATTAAGACGTGGCCCCTCTTGAGAAACGCTAGCTTATTTCCAGAGAAATGAGTAATGAGTTCAGCAGCGCTTGCAAAGCCCGGGAGCTTTGGGAACAGTCCCAGTGACAGCTCCGACCGAGGGAACTGATTCACTGGGCTATGAGGAGGTGGGGAGGAAGACGGCAACGAAACAAATGATATTAAATTCGACAGTGTGAAAATTCGTGAAAGGACATGACTGGCATGAGCTCCAAAGCTAAATTAAGCAAATGAAAATATGCGAAAAGGAATTAAAAGTTTATTTCAGACAATTAAAATGTTCCTCAGGTTCATTTTCCAAAGACAAGTCTCAGCATCTATTCAGCAATTCACTTTGCAGTTCTTAAAAGTAATGAAGTAAATCTGTATTTGTCAGAGTGAAATGTTTTAAGAGATATTATTGAGTGAAAGAAAATTAAAGTACAGAGAGTATTTATATAATAGACTCACTTTTATAGCCTAAAAGAAGAGACCACTTATATACATGTGTATGCATATGTATGTATATAGGTGTATATGTGTTTATATCTAGAGCTCTCTGTCTATCCACACAGAATATTTCCGGAATAATAAGATTCATAAATGGGTGACTCTGGGGAACGAGCTTTAGAGTCTGATATTGGAGAGAAACACTTTCATTGTTTACCCTTTTGTAGCTGTGAATATTTAGCCACGTGCCACATAATAATCAGCAGAAAAAACACAAAGTGTGAAAGAAACACTTGAGTAAATAAAACCAGAGAAGATTGTATGCAATTTAATTACTCACGTTGCTCTAAGAAAACTATGCTGTTCTCCTTACCATCAAAAACACTGAAATATGACACTGCATATAGATAAATGTTACAAGCAAAAATACATTTTTAAAATTAAAACCTTCACTCATGAGATCTTAAATAAATAAAATAGTATTAATAGTAATCAGTGATTTCAAGATTATGCAATTATCTTTAGGAATAACATTTTAAACTCAGTTAAGCTTTCCCTCTCAGCAGGTGAAGGCCCTCTTAAAGAGAGTAAAATGTCTTCAACATATGTAAATCAGATGTCACATAAGCTCATAATCCGAGATTACAATGGGTGAATGTCAACAGGATTCAGAAAAATGCTACATGTTCTTGAGCAGTACTTGACATTGTCAAAGTAATGATCCTAAACCTTTTTGGTTTTATCAAAATATATAACTTGTATATTATATTTTGATTTCTAAGGTTTCCTTTCTAAAGTTATAAAACTTACCACTTCCTTAGTAGAAAAAAATACAACAAAGTAAATTGTTTAAACATTAGAATAAATCACCACACACACCCAGTCAGTCATAACTTGGAGGTCAGGACCATAGCCCATGCACAGAAGCAGAAAAACCTGGGTTTGAATCCAGATCTGCCACTTACAAGCTGTGTAACCCCAGGAAAGTAATACAGCTCCCTTCCTTCCGTAACAACAGAAACAGATTAGACTGGGCTGTTTAAAGTATTAGTGGGAAAATGTAAATAAAACATTAAGTAAATGGCACTTACTAGAAGCTCAAATGTCATTAACATAACACTAATACTTAACAGTTGTTAATCATAATAATCTGGCATTGTATTTATAAAACAGCTGAAATCAATAATTAGAATTAAGCATGGGGTGGAAGTAGGTGATCAAAATAAAGGGAGTATAGCTTTGGGGCAAACCCAGCCTTCTCCACTGCTGCTCTGGCTTGGGTTTGTAGCTCCTTCTAAGTGACCCTTTCACTGTTTTTTTTACCTTATAAATTTATCTCTGTGCTTAACTTCTTCTGAAACCTACTTTTTGAGGTATAGTAAAAATCATAATAGTCATTAATTCCAAGATAATTAAAACTATAAATTATGTGTCCCAGATGGCACCCAAAGCCACCCAGTAGTCACACATGTCTATACCACAAGGGGTCAATTCCAAGACTGACTCGGAGACGAGAAAACATATTACAAGTAAATCTGCACAGTTATTTCACAGACGATTGAGAGTTTAATGAAAGCAAAACTATTAAAACTTTCTAACTCTGCCTTTGTCATAGCACTGACACTATGAATCCTTCTTATGTCTACCAAGAGGAGCTTTTGGTAAATTGGTAAATGACGACATAGTCTTTTACATAAAAATCCCAGGACTCAGTGCTAAAACACATCTCTCCAACATGTCCAATTATATTACAGAAAGCGTCAAGAAGGGCCATATCTTATAGTCCCATAATAATTTCCGATAAAGATTTTCTGAGTAAATTATACCTAGCAAAGGGCTTAGAAAATATTAATTGTGACTTTTATGTTTTGGAGGAAAGACTATAGAAGTCTGATTCTGAGGTCTGTATTAGGTATCTCAGGATTTCCAAACCTTGGTACTATTGATATTTGGGGCTAGAAAATTTGTATGTGTATGTGTGTGTGTGAAGGAGGGAATCCTGCACATTGTAGGATGTAGGAAATTTGACAGCATCCTGGCTTCTACTTACTAGATGTACCCTCAGCCGTGACAATCATAAATATCTCCACACATTTCCATAAATATCTCCACACATTTTCCTCTCCTGGGGTGGGAAGAAAAACTGCCCCCAGTTGAAAACCATGGGACTATCTGTATTAACGAAGTCAATTCTCGCTACCCTAAGCCTAGTTTCTTTCTAAAAGAGTGTATATATTACATGTTTAATTTGCTTCAAGGGGTGGATGTCCAAGTGTTTATAACTTTGATAAGTAGCATCATTGCTCCTTCATCAACTTATTTCTTCTTCTTCTAAAGAAATGATCAACAGATAAGAATATTATTTTTTCTATTGTATTTTTCAATTACAATTTACATTCAATATTCTTTTGTACTAGTTTCAGCTGTACACCATAGTGGTCATGCAACCATATACTATGGAAGCACTTTAATGATATTTATGAATCTAAGCTGCCAACTGTTATTCCTCAGGATGAAAATTTTTACCAACAAAGCTTTTGTGTTTGTTTTCTTTGCTTTAATTTTCTACTGACTCTCTTCGGTGTAAATGACTAGGACACTGTATTAGTGTCCTCCTTAAAGACAAGGAGAAAGTTTCCATCGTGGGATTTAGAAGCGTGTACAGGTAGAGGGAGGAGCATGTGCAAAATTCACAGGTAGATGAGAGATTGCCTCGCAGGTACACACCTTGTCCCAGGTTCTCGGGACACAACAGTGACCTGAGAACACTAGCACCTCTGCCCATGTGGAGATTACGTTCTAGTGGACACCTCTAGGCTGAATGGACAGACAACGGCCAACTCTGCAGGGCCTTTGAGTACCGACCTGCACCGGTTCATGGCACAGTTTGAGTGCTGAATTCACTGGGTATTAAGTGAATTGTAAGATTTTGGACAGGTCTCCTGTCTTCTGCGTGCCTCAGACTCCTTGGCTATCCAATTAGAATATTAACAGGACTTACCTCATAGGGCAATTGTGGGAATAAATAAAAAGATACATTTAAATATGGTTATTATCTTTGGACTTGGTAAAGATATTGGATTTTATTTGAAGTGGGTTTTAAGGAGGCAAGTGGCGTGACCTGATTTACAGTGTTCGAGGTGCTTTCTTGCTGCCGTGTGCAGAGCCGAGCGGAAGCGGCGGAGGCGGTAGGAGGCTCTGCCAAGGAAGAGAAAACAGCAGCACGGAGACATAGACAAGTGCACCAAATGGGGGGGGTGAGGGACGGAGACATAGACAAGTGCACCAAATGGGGGGGGTGAGGGACGGAGACATAGACAAGTGCACCAAATGGGGGGGGTGAGGGACGGAGACATAGACAAGTGCACCAAATGGGGGGGGTGAGGGACGGAGACATAGACAAGTGCACCAAATGGGGGGGGTGAGGGACAGAGACATAGACAAGTGCACCAAATGGGGGGGGTGAGGGACGGAGACATAGACAAGTGCACCAAATGGGGGGGGTGAGGGACAGAGACATAGACAAGTGCACCAAATGGGGGGGGGTGAGGGACGGAGACATAGACAAGTGCACCAAATGGGGGGGGTGAGGGACGGAGACATAGACAAGTGCACCAAATGGGGGGGGTGAGGGACGGAGACATAGACAAGTGCACCAAATGGGGGGGGTGAGGGACGGAGACATAGACAAGTGCACCAAATGGGGGGGGTGAGGGACACTGAGTGTGGATGAGGAAAGGGACTTATCCAAGAACACTCTGGAGTTTCCAACTTGACCCATCCAACAATTTCCTAAGGTGGAGACGACTGTGAGGAAACAGACTTGGGGGAACTATTCTAGAACATAATCTCACTGTGTTAGTTTGGTGCCGCCTAAGGCTATCCGAGGAGACGAGTGGGCAGTGGGCTACACAAGCAGTGAAAGCAAATGACATTCCTTAGGGACACGTGTGGAGATAAAAGGGGAAGAGGGAACCGCGAGCCGTCGGGGAATCCTGAGGGTCAGAGGGTCATGAACACGCGACCGATCTGTGAGACTGGCACAGGGAGAACAGAAAACGTGCCGCAGGCGTACGCACCACTTCCTAGGAACAATTTCTGGTAGAAGTGGGTCCAAGAAGTACACTTAAAAGAAGACGAACATCTGTGTGGAAGTTTGTGGCCTTGGGGGAGTAAACGGATGGGGCACATGCACGTAAAGACAAAGAGGGAGGGAGCGGAATCACCATCACCGCAGGAACGTGCCGTGGCTGCCGGGCGCCAGCAGGAGCCTGGTGCCCACCCACGTCCCTCACCAAGACACGGGCGGAGCAGCGCCCGGGGGGCTTCCCCGGCCGCCAAAGGCCAAAAGGGGCCTTAGCGTCCCAAGGAGGCCGTGTGACTGGGCGACGGGCCACTGAAAACCTAGCTCTGGCTAACGAGGAGGAACGGGTTAGGGAAATAATCACCTCAGGATAAAGCGATCACGGCGTCTCCGATCGGGAAGGCTAGGGGGAGAATGTTAGAGGAGACGTCGGGTATACGCCCCACGTTTACAAACATTATGCATTTCGAAATGGTTCCGTGGCGCGGAATTCTGGGACGGGGCGTTCTGAAGAACTGGGAAGTCGGACGGGCACAAACTGGGCGAGCCTGTCAGGGCCTAAACATTAGCAAGGCGACCAGGCGGACAGGGCCCAGGTCGGTAGCCTTCTGGTCACCGGGGCCAGCAGAGGTCATAGTGTCCTGCTGCCTTCATGGTATTTGGCCCGAGGTTAGGACGCAAAACAAGGAATAGCAAGAGACAGGCAGAGCAAGGGGGGGGCGAGGGGGCGGGGGGGGGGGAAAGGAGAGGGAAGGAAGAGGTAGGAAAGGACGGCTGGAGGGGAAGGGGACGAGCAAAATAAATAAGAGGCCAGGAGAGAGGGGAAGGGCAAGAGAACTTAAGAGGGGTATCTGTTAACCGTAGGACATTTAAAACAATGAACCATGTAAGTGAAAATATACACTTGGCCCATTTGTCCATAAACTCATCCTACTTGGAGAAACCTTTTACAAAATTTAGGTTATAATTAAGGTATTTAAATTCCTCTATTTCTAGCTTCTTACAAAATTACCTTGGCGTAGAAATTTTTTTTATCTTTGTGACAATATTTTCCCCACCAAAAGCCAGTTTTGATTTACTTAAGACTCAGAGGAAAAGTATGTTAATGCAATATTTTTTAATAGTATCATTTTATACATATGTAGCACTTTATAGCTTCAAAAGGACTGTCATGTGCTTTCTGTCCCCGGGTCCTCCTGTTGCTGTGAGATCAGCATCCACGCTCACTAACGTGAGTGAGGCTTGGCGCCTGCTTTCCTACAGGCAGGGCCAGCTCCAGGGTTAGCTCTCAGACAGATCGGACGCTGTTCTTTCCATCACAATATGGTTTTGTGACAAAATTTAAAATTAATAATGTTAATATTAGTTTTTCTAAACTGCCATGTATATTTACATCCTTGCTTTTATAAGGATAAAGGCCTAACCATTTCATTAGTTTTATAAACAGCACACGTATAACCCCAAAATAGAAGGCTGTCGTTCTATTTTGCAACTCAGAAAGACAAGCAGGATCGTGAAGTTCTTGTGTGATACAAATTAATTTGTGCCATGTGACAGGAAGGGTCTCTGACAAAGCCAGAGGATTCTCTTGTTTACCTGAAAGTCTGGGGCCCTTAACCATGTGCAACAAGCGACACAGCTTTGTTTAACTGACCCTTTTGAATGAGCCCACAAGCTTCAGGTTGGTCAAACAAATAACCTCCATGGGCCCTTCAGTCTTGAGCTAAATTGATGGTATCTTCTGTGATTGTTGTATTTAGGGCATACTAAAGAGTGGAGAGTAACACAGCGCTTCTGGCCACCCACACAACTGGCTTGGATTACCATGAGGGAAGCGGGCACAGGGGACTTTCTGTGTCCACCCCAGTTAAGATGTGCATCCCTAGAGCTGAGGAGGTCAGCGTTTGCCTGTGGACGTGTCCTTCAAGTATCGGCCAACTAGAACAGCCAGAACTGTGCTTGAGCATTCTCTAGGCATTGGTGCTGAAAGGGGAAAAAGATCTGTTTCATCAGCACACACAAGCCCATGCCCTTCCTTTAATGACAAATAAAGGTGGTGGGGAAATATCTTTTAATTTTGCTCACCTCTGAGAGCAGAATTTTTGAGAGAGACTTTTTTTTTTACTCTGTGGGATCTTGGTATTTTCATTCCTCAGTATGTGTTCATTGTTAGAACTGAAAACACTTTCTTGGAACAAGCTAAAAACGTTACTTTCTGCATTATATTCTCCATAAAGATAAAGTTGGGATATACTTCTTTAAAACTTTGTTAACTATTTAAAGTTGCAAATTGTTAGTGTGGTGGTAACGATTTAGGTACATACTTCCTTTCTTTGTTGATAAGGTGCTGAAATTGTACCTCGTTGCTGTATTCCCAAGCATATATTTATAGAATTGAGAACACTAATAGTGTATAATCATAATAAAGCATCCTACACTCTGAAACAATCGTCTTTAGAATAGAACAAAACCTTGTTAGTTCATCTTCATGGAGAAAAAAACACAAAAAAACAGGTTAACCCTTAAGTAGCTGCTTCTAGGTTCAGAATTTCAGCATTGGCAAGTTCTCAATTATTTACCTAAATTTGAGTACTTGAGAATTTTGTGACTGTCTAGTGTTTCTAATTTATGACTTAACAATAGTCATAAGTAACACAAAAATAAGATACTTTTATTTATAGCATTATAGAAAATGACTATCAGATAATAACTGAGGACAAGACATAATTATGTTATAGAGTTGACGGTTACTATTAATTAATGGGGCATCAGTGCTTAGCAGAAAGAATATGGGCTTCGAGTCAGACAGGATGCAACCCAGGATCTACAGCTTACTGAGCAGGCAAGGCTCCTAACCTCTCTGCTCTGCTTCAGATTTCACATGGGGCTGTGACGCAGCTTGCAGGGTGAGTTGTTTTAATGATTAGATATAATGCAGGAAAGTGGTATCGTGTGTGGCATAAAATAGGGGCCTACTTTGGGAATATTAATCTTATTGACGGAATTTCCCACAGGTTGAAATTTAGAAAATGGCAAAGTCCATGATGATTAGCTGAAGAGAAAAACGTGGCACGAGTCCGACTCGCAGCATTTGTGTCTAGCACAGGATGTCTGATAATTTCTCCTTGGAAAACAAAGCTGCTGCTTGACTCAGATTAGATTCCCTGATAGTATCTGCTGATGTGTAAGAGGAAAATAGATGTAGCCTCTGCTGGGAGATGCCAGCATCTTCCTCGCCGCTTTGAGAGATGTTCCAGAGGGTGCAGAGCCAGGAAGCATTGGCAGAGCCACACGGGCCCTGAGCAGCAGAACGCAGCAAGGCCCTGCAGTGTATCTGTTGAAGTCAGACAGAGGTGACTCACAAGTGAAGTAAGAGCTTAACGGAAAAAAGACAATGATGACAAGGTGACCCCACAGTTCCCGATGGTACTTTTCATTCCTAGATAATTATAAAAGTGTCCCTTTTATCTCAAAGTGTCCTGGTTTGTATGACCTAATATACAGTCATGCTACTCTTAAATTACAGGACAAAAAACCCCACAAAAATGCCAGGAAATGAAATGTGGACGGTCTGACCATTCACATTCTGGCTTACCAGGGTGAAAACATAAAATCATAAACTGATAAGATCAAGGTGCACTCCTCAGCTTGGAGACAGAGCAGGTGCTCTCTCGCTCTCTCACTCTCTCCTCCTATAACAAGGTTGCAAGCCAATCTTATCACTACAGGAAAAAAAGGACAGATGTACAGCATCCTCACTAGGAGGTTCTGCTCAACACCACACGCAGGATTATGTCTCCACCGATTCAGAGTTGGCACCTTCGTGACTATAAACACGGCCCAACATGTTGCGTGAGGATTTGGAAGCAGAGCGGCAAGATTACACGTTACAGCCTCAGGCCCAACCTTTTCCATTAAACCTATAGAACCAACAATCCCTGGTCTTTCTTCCTCAGGTAAGGTTAAGGAGCCCAGCAGAGGCCATTCCGAGGGAAATCAATACGCGCCTATTCATCAAGTGCCCACAATGTGTTAGGGACTCCATGTTGATAAGAAAACTACACTGGGACAGACATGAAATCAGTTCTCACACAACCTCAGAGCGTGATTATTAATTAGAATAGCGTTTGTCAAAAGACAATGAGAAAATAAGAATATATAAAGGATGCAAAAGCTAGAACCCAGGTATTAGCATAAAGATCATTATCAAGTACATCAAAAAAGCGTGGGAGGGAGGCACCTTGAGAGCCGGGAGGTTACAGTCCAGCTTAAAAGCTTGGATTACTTGTGCCCCTTTTATTAGCTACAAAGCGGGGGGGTGACATTCCTGGGACCAGTTTGCCCAATCGTAAGAGACAGATTTAAAAAATATAAAATTCAGGGCCCCTCGACAAGGAAACCTTGGAGAGTAACATCCCTGCAAGGGCAGCTCTCTAGGACCACTCATCTGTTTTGCTTTTGGTTTTCCCACCATCGATTCAGGAGATTCAGAGACAAACACACCCATTCCCCAGCGATCGTCGCAGCCATGTAGAGGTTTGGGATCAGCTCGGCGATCACGAGGCTCAATTTTGGCCCCCTTATTCTAACCTTAAATTAGACATCGACTTGGAGTCCATCGCTATCTCTGTTGAAATTTCATTATTCATAGCTCAGCATTTCATTTCGAAACCTTCCTCTCTCTCGTTCTCTAGGGATGAAGTGAAAAAGCAGAAAAATGCAGCGTGGCTGACGCCCAATCCATTTATTTTTAAGCAAGCATTTTCTCGGCTGGAATTCTTACCGACGCTGAGAGCAAAATGTGAGAGGTGTTTTAAGAATAAGCAGAGAGAAATCCCCCGAGAGCCCAATTTAAAGAGCTGCGTTTCCCAACAGTAACGGGTTTGGTATTCTTACTGAAAGAACCTCCTGGCAAACTGAACACTGATAAACCTGTGAGATTCAAGCACAGCTTCCCGTCACAGGCATGGCTATGACGGTGACCACTGCCGGCTCCCTCTCAGCAGGGTGTCGCCACCGAGGGGTCTCGGGCACAGAACAGCGCAGGGAGCCAGGAGATGCCCGCGGAGCCTCGCAGGCCGCGGTTGGCTTCGCGGGCGATTTCAGCCCTTGGAGACACGGCTTTGCCACCAGGGCACGCATCCTGCTGACATCACTTATAAACCATCCAGCAAATCCTCTCCTCTATTTTGCCATCTGAGTTCCTGAATCCTATATGGTTTAAGCCATTCTACGCTTTTCCTCCCATTGCCCTAAGAACTGTTTATCTTAGTTTATATTAATTTTGTCACCACTGTGTTACAAGCTGTTCTACGGCACTAACCGTGTTGCTGTGTGTGTATGTTTGTGTTTTGACGCTTGACAACCTGAGAGAAAGAGCAGTAGTTGATGTGCCCTAACAGACTTATTTGTAGAATCACCATTTTCATTAGACGGAAAATAGTGACTTGAAAACCTACTCTTTTTCTGAAACAGTCTCCCTATTTGGGACTCAACAGATATGTCTTCGAATTACTCTAATTTTGTTTTTAACACACTGGCAACTCTTTAAAATGAATCTTTTACTTGATAAATATTTGGTGGAAATGTTTTTAGTTTATGGCTCCCTTGGCTGTTGCGCCTTTAATCTTTTTTTCTCCACTTTCTGGGGGTGGGGGGGTCAACCTACCAATTCAAGGAAAGGCCAGTAGGATGGATTCCAGCATATCTGTTCCAAGTTCATGAAATCTGAAGGTGAGATTGCATCTCATACCACAGAAAAATTGCCATGTGGTCCGTCAACATCACCTCCCTCAGCCACTAAGGTGAGAGCAAATGGACAAGAGAAACGCCCCTATGCAGGCAATTTTCTCATGTGATATGCTGCTTCTAAGATGTGTTTGGTACAGCATTTAGAAATGACATGAAAGGAAAGCACACTATACTTTAATAAACTCACTCCTGGCTGGTGATAATCTTTTTTTCATTGATTGAGAAATATTTAGGTAGACCAAAATATTTATCATTTTCCAGGAAAACCCTGTTCAATTTGGGAAGTGACATAAGCAGCACCACCCTCAACCTAACAGCAAACACTAGCTGTTGTGCATCCATAACTGTGGAATGAGCGCCTCTCTTTGAAAACGGACGGATGCTTTCTTCCAGGCAGTGTTGTTAGAATTTGTGCTCCTTGCCATAGGCCCTTAGAGAACAGAAATGTATGCTTTTTTCTTTCTTTCCAGTAAGGCTTCAAGAACAAGCCTAAGTGGAATCATTCATCATTAAGACACAAACAGCCACACAAAACAAAAGTTCTGCTTAGATAAGACCCATCTTTCGCTTTGCCCAAATCTTATCTTAAAATCTAAAAAGAGATCCAATTAAACTCCAAGAAGAAATATGGTCTAATAACTAGAGAGAGGGGGGAAATAACAAATTAGCAACAAATTGAAGAGTGCTTAAGTCTGCTGTTATCACAGATTGATTTTATGTATGTGTGCATTCCTTCATTTATTTGTTTACTTATTTACTTAGTCATTCATGTATTCATGTCTAGTTTGGCAAGTCACAGGTATTACCGACTTTACCACTAAAACAGGGTCTTGTGGTCACCTACCTCACTGTACTCACACATACCACCTTGGGCCCAGGACCTTTATACACAGCAAGCCCTTGAAGCACACATGCCTGCCGATTGGTGAGCTGTGCAGGGAGGACAGAGACACTGGTCTAGGGTCACTCACTGGCCATGAACCACCAGGCCAGCCTCCTGCTTTCAGCCCATTGCCAGCTCCATTACACGCAGCCTCATCCCTCTCAGTCTCACCTTCTTCACTTCCAAAATGAGATGAGCGATTTGGAGATAAAACAAATGTGTTTTCCCTTACTGTCTGTCCATCACCCATGACATAGTATGCACTTTTTTTACTTCTTAGAGGAAAACAAGTAAATATTTAAGTGAATGGGTTCAAGTCTATTCAACAGGATTACTGCCCTAAATTCCTCAAAAATTACATAAACATCAGAGCATACAAACATTTCACAGTAGTATTGAACACGAGGTGTGCCCTGTGTATCTATATTTGTCTGGGCTGTGTAGGGGCTGAGTGTCAAGGTTAGGCCTAAAGAGAAGCTGTGAGAGGAACACAGAGAACTCCTCTAATGGATTCAGTCTGGCCCTGAATTGCGAAAAATATGTACCTATGGGGAAAAAAATGCACGATTCTTCTCTATCATTTTATCTTTACTTTGCATCTTTTCTCTAAATACATTAGGAAAATGGATCGGTCTCTGGTGCGTATGAAATGTGGCTTCACCCCTCCACCCCTGCCTTCCTTCCATACACCCATCTAGTCCTCACTGGTTATGGAGCCCCTGCTATATGCTAAGGACACTATCAGATTAGAGGACCTTGCTTTTCAAAGTGTGGCTCAGCAGCATCAGCCCCCAGAAACACTGAATCAGAGCCTGCCCTTTAACAACACCCCCAGGTGATTCATATTTGAATTCAAATTAGGGAAGCACAATAAAGACAGTCCCCACCCTTGAGATTTACAGAGCAGTTGGGGACATTTTTCAAAGGTGCTGATCCCCAGTTGGATGAAGCCCTGCAGGCACATGGCTTGGCAAGTGGAGAAAATTTTAGGCAAGTTAGAAAAAGAAGCCTCTCCTTCCAGGCAGCCTCATCCACATGCTTGGACTCAGGGCTACCAAAAGCAGCGCACACGCCAGAGTCGAGCAACTGGTTGACTTGTGCAACCAGTGGTGCTGTATAGTGTCCCTGAGACAGTGATATTCTTTCTCCTTCCTCCTTCCCTCCTTCCCCCCTTCATTCTCTCTCTCTCTTTCTCTCTCTCTCTCTCTCTTTCAAGTAATAGACTGCATATTATTCTGGGAAGACAATGTTATCTACAGGCAGCGGAGAAGACCACAGGATCGGTCCAAGCTGTGCTATGATCAGGTTAATTTTTCAGGAAGAGGCCTTGTTAGCAATGAAAGAAAAAACACAGCAGAGTTATTCGAGGGAAGTCTCTAAAATTATCTAGGCAAGAGGTAATGAGGCCCTGGAAGAGGTGAAGGACACCAGGGAGCAAGGACGGAAGTCTCCATATAAATGAGTGGAGGGGGTAGCCAGGCAAAGAGAGGAGGTTTCTAATTTAGGAAACAACACGGATGGTGAGTCAAGAATACAAGTAATGAACCTCTACCAGGGGGCAGAAATCCTTTCAGTTGGGAGTAAAGACTGAATATTCAAGCAGAAGCCTGGAATTAAGATGGAAACTCGGAGCCTGTGCTGCTCCAGGAGGGAGAGGGCATATGAGTGGCCCTGAGGGGCTCCTCCCTGAGGCCTGAGGCCCTCCGAAGGCATTTCACAAACTAAACACCCACATAACGAATCAACTGCACAAAGAAATAGCTGGGGTGTTTAGCGCAGTTCCACTTTCCTCAAGCATTCAGTCCTCCCTGCGGCAATCGCAGCCACAGAACGGCATGTTTATGCAAACAATCTGGGAACTGCTGAACTACGCGGAAAGGATAAAGGGAAGAGCGTCCGCTCTGGGGTGGGCCCGTCCGGAGCTGAAACCCTGCATGTTCTGCTTCTAAATACAACCTTGGGCAAATGACTTCTCTCTAAATCTCAGTTTTCCTACCTGTACAATGGGACAGTCTGATGCTCTTATCTGGGGGTCGAAGATGGGCTGGCTGCATTTCCTGGTGTCCCCAGGCTAGTCTTTTGTCCGGGTAGTTACTGACATGTTGCCATTTACCCTGAGACGTGCCCAGCTGGAAAGCAGCCTGTACGCGTCCGCCTCGTCACAGAGACGTTTAAACGGCGTGATGTGTGTAAAGCCGGTGCCGGGCTTCTGGTCGCCTTTCTCCGTCCCCTCCCCGTACATGAAAGGAGGGCACTTTGGCAGCGTCTTCAGTACCTCAGCCTCGCCTAAGGACGCACCCGGAGTGCCAGGCGTCGGAGCTGTCCTATCTCATGGGCCCTTGGCTAAGGAATCACTTTAGCAAAAGTGCTTTACGCAGGGCAATTTAGGGGAGGAAGTTTCACTTCCATTAAAAGAAAAGGCGCCATTCTTCATTCTAGGGTTACGTGCGCAGAAAGAGAATTGATGGTAATTTGCAAAAGCTCTGCTAACAGCAGGCTCGGCATCGTGGATGGCTGCAGGCCTTTACCGAGCGCAGTCACCCCGGGCGTGCCGTTACCTGCCTCCTCGGAATAACCGGGCTACTGACAGAGCAACTGGGCAAATCCCCATTGTTCTGGTAAGTCTGTCTGCCTTTAAATACTATGGATGCCCTGATTTTGTAATATACAGGGTGGGGCAGAGTGGTTTACAGTTGTTTATATGGAAGAAAATACAACAAGTAAATAATAATAATACAAGAATAAACTGTGTTTTGTGTACTCAGAACTGTAAACCTGATTTTGCTCCACCCTGTATGTTGGAAACAAAGCTAAAATGTGTTAGTTATTAATGCTAAGAATTTTGTGGAAATGCAGCAGTATTACTCTGAGCACCAAGAAAAGCGATCTGGAAACATCAGTATTCAACAGATATATGGTATGTTTGATACTAGATGGGTTATTTATTCCTACCTGTCAGTATTGAGCCATGAGATCCCAAGGGGACTTCTTTGGGCTTTGATTTCATTGGCTATAAACTAAATGGCTTGGAAGCCTTTATCTCCAACATTCCATCCCCGAAGTTCCCTGACTGCATGGCTCCTTAATGTAGAAATTACTAACATGCGAGACATTTTCCAGGTCCCTCTGCATCCTGGAGGCACATCAAGCCCATCACTCCCACCAACTCCTTGCACTCCACCAGGAGGGCTCCCGGTTACCTGGTGTCCAGACACCAGGGGTTCCTCATCCCACCATGTGACAGGTTTCTGTGTTCTCTCTGACATGATCCCATTCAGCTCCACCTGAGTGCTAAGAGGTTTCTTGGTAGGGAGGGATGCACTCACAGTGTAGGAAATAGGATGCTCTCCATTCCCATCTCCACTCTTTTATCCAGCATCCAAAAGGTAGCCTGTCTCCCCCTGAAATGATGCCAAATTATCTATATATGTTGCAAAATATAACACTACTCAGTCAACAATTCTGTTTTTACTGCAATAATTTCTTTGAAAGTCAAATGATTTAAACTAAAGCTGAAAGGTGACTTCCATTCCGGACGAGTTAGTCAAGTCTCTTCTATTCTGCTTGGCTTGGAGAGCCACAGCGGAGCACCTGACCTTTGCCGGCACGGCCTTCAGGCTGGCATTCCTATCAGTGGCACACAGATGGGCTCTGCGTGATCTCAGGCGATCCACACAGGTAGCGAACTCTCCATTTCAGGAGGAGCGATGAGTTAATGAAATTAGGAAGAATCACTCCACTTGGAACGAGCCAACTGCCCACAGAGATGGAATAATCCATCACAACCAACTACAGCGACATCAGGAAGAAAGAAAAGCATGTGCCAATTAAGCTTCTTGCCCAGACTGTTAAAGGATTAATACTGCCCTTGAATCTTCCTACTCTTTGATTCAGAGGAACTCTTGTTTAACAGACATGCCAGAAGAATTAAACATTGGATATAAAAAGTGACAAGCTTATTTCCAGAATATATTTAAAAACATGGTGCTGACTTGGACCTAGAAGACAGTATTTATAGCCTGATCATATCAGAGAGTGAACATTACAATTAGTGCTCTGTCCTTGTCACATCTTGGTGAACTCTTCTAAGATAATTAGTATGATTGCTGAAGGCTGTAGGAGTATAACCCTCCTCTTTTTACTGCTGGAAATGTTATTGTTGCTATTTGGGTCAACTATCTTAAAACTTCCCAGAAAGGATTTTCAGAAATAATTCTGGGAGGCAAATGAGGGAGTCGCCGGGGAGATTCTGGAGAACGGAGGCACTGGTACACTGAGCTGGGCCGCTCTGTGGTAGATAATGAACTGAGGATAAAAAACCTCCCCTGGACAACAAAGGAGAACCTCTTGTGTGACCAGTGAGCGGAGACAGCTTGGGAAGAGGAGGGGAAGGCATCTTTGAGCCATCAGAAGAGGAGTTCGGCCTGAGGCTTGGGAGCCCCGGGCTGGGCTTCCAGAGGCTGCTGGTCTGGAAGACCCAGGACGACTGCATCCAAAGAGCAGCTCTGCCTGGAGTGGAACCATGGAGCCCGACTGTGCCCACATCAAACGTAATTTGGCGCTAATGATTACACGCACTTTATTCCTACTTGTGTGAAATTAGAAGTCAGCAGAGACAATGCTCCAATACCCCAGGGCGAGAAAAGGATAATTGGGCTCTAAATTAATAAGTGTCACAGCTCTGAACAGAAGATCTTGTGGAAATAAAAGATGCCATAGGGCCCTAGCCAGACTGGCTCAGTGGTTAGGGTCCCGGGTTTGATTCTGGCCAAGAGCATGTACTTCGGTTGCAGGCTCGATTCCTGGTCCTGGTCAGTGGTGAGTAGAAGGCAACCGATCAGTGTGTCTCTTTCGCACTGATGTTTCTCTCTCTCTCTCTCCCTGCCTCCCTCCCTCTTCCGCTCTCTCTGAAAAGCAATGGAAAAAATAAAAAATAAAAAAGATGCCATAGGAACAAAGAGAAATGCTGAATCATTGGTTTGAGAAATCCTAGAATAAAAGGACAGTAAAATGTCAGATTCTGGCTTGGGCAGGACGATCAGGGCTATCATGTACAAGGACCATCATAAGTAGTAAAGAATGTGGTGTTTTAAGCTACAGTAACTGGAGATACAAAACACAGTGTTAGGAAGTGTTAACATGGAGAAACGCTTTCTGGAAATGGGAAATGGGAAATTCACGCATCGCTTTGCAGGGACTTTTTTAGATCTAATATTGCAACTTAGAAATATAAATGTATTTCCATCAAAACATTAAACCTGATTATTTGCTCACAAAATGATTTGTTCTCTGTATTTATAGAAGTAAAAATATATAAAAAAGAAAAACCTAAACCCTTTCTTTTTGAATTGTGGAGTAGGGAGGGGGGATGAGATTTGGAAAAAAAAAGTCTTTGCAATCATCTTTCAATCTCATTAGGAAAGATTTGTAGAAAGTCAAGAAAATAGAATCACCTAAATCCAATAAACCCTTATGTAATATTTGCTTACTTTTTTTCTGTACACACACACACATTTTGCATCGTTGTGATCATACTTTACACACAATGTTGTTATCATTTGGGTTTTAACATGTGTCGGTTGCACATTCCAAAGTGACAGCTACAGGCCCCATTGACTGTTGACAGATCCAGGACCAATTTAGGGAGAACTGCTCCAGACTAGAGTGGTATCTTCAGGAGTCAGCTAAGGACAGATGCTCCTGCAGGCAACAGGCGCAAGAGGCAGAAAGAGAAACAGGTACAAGGAAAGGGAGCAGGAGAATCATGTCACTCAGACACCCTAAAGGACAGGGAGAAGGGACACAATCTGAAAAGTCCACACAGGTATTTTGTAAATGACAAAGGCAATTTAAAAAAGAAAGCTTTTTGCTTCAGGAACACCACAGGAGAAAGCTTTCGATGAATCTGTTTCTGGTGGATACATTATTGTACTGATCAAACATGCCCGTTGCACTGAATGTTCATGACACCTCTATGAGATGGGCATTCTTATTACTGCCAGTGTGCAGAGATGAAAAAGTATTACATGCTTTCACATGTCTAATCTAGGAGCTTCGGAATTTGGGTTACATTGGTTTGCAAAACCATACAGATTTCAAGTGTAAATAAAACTCAATGAAACATCATCTGCACACTGCATCGTGCGCCCATCACCCCAAAGTCTCTTTCCGCCCCCATTTCTCCCTGCTTCGCCCACCTCCCCCTGTCCCCACCCCCCTTTCCCTTTGCTATCGCTGCACTGTTGTCTGCGCATAAGTGTTTTCTATGTAGGGTGTCCCCCCCAAAATGTATACACACTTTAATAGCCAATAGCTCAATTGATGTTTCTTTCTTTTCAGATTTAACCCACTGAAATTAATAATGGCAGCCAGCCCAGCCGGGCGTGGCTGGGCGGTTGAGCATCGACCTAGGATCCAGGCGATCAGGGTTCGATTCCCGGTCAGGGCACATGCCCGGGTTGCGGGCTGCAGCTGATCAATGACTCTCTCATCACTGATGTTTCTATCTCTCCCTCTCCTTTCCTCTCTCTGAAATCAAAGATATATTTAAAATAATAATAATAATAATAATAATAATAATAATAATAATGGCAGCCAAAGAGTGTATATATTTTTGGGGGGACATCCTGTATATATGTGTGGGTGTATGTGTGTGTATAATTTTGATTTGTTTTTTGCTTAATCCCTTCACCTTCTTTCATCTACTCCCCCTCCAGCTCCTCCTCTCTTAGAGCTGTCAGTCTGTTCCATGTATCCATGCCTCTGTTTCTATGTTGTTCATCAGTTTATTTTGTTCATTAGATTCCATGTATAAGTGAGATCATATGATACTTGTTTTTCTCTGACTGGTTTATTTCACTTAGCATAATACTCTCCAGGTCCACCCATGTTGTCAGAAAAGGTAAGATTTCCTTCCTTTTTCATGGCAGAGTAGTATTCCATTGTGTAACTGTACCACAGCTTTTTTGTACACTCATCTACTGATGGGCACATGGGCTGTTTCCAGATCTTGGCTATTGTAAATAACACTGCAATGAACATAGTGGTGCATATATTTTTTCAAACTAGTGTTTTGGGATTCTTAGGATGTAGTCCCAGAAGTAGGATCACTGGGTCAAAAGGCAGTTCTATTTTTAATTTTTTGAGGAAACTCCATACTGCTTCCCACTGGTTGCACCAGTCTGCATTCCCACCAACAGTGCACGAGGGTTTTCTTTTCTCTACATGCTCAGCAGCACTTGCTGTTTGATGATTTGTTGATGGAGCCATTCTGACTGGCTCATTGTGGTTTTAATTTGCATCTCTCCGATGATTAGTGATGTTAAGCATTTTTTCATATGTCCCTTGGCCATCTGTTTGTCCTCTTTGGAGAAATGTCTATTCAGGTCCTTTGCCCATTTTTTAAGTGGGTTGTCTTCTTGGTGTTCAACTGTCTAAGTTCGTTATATATTTGAAATATTGACCCCTTATCAGATGTATCATTGGCAAATATGTTCTCCCATACAGTGGGCTCCCTTTTCATTTTATTGATGGTTTCCTTTGCTATGCGAAAGTTTTTGAGTTTGATGTAGTCCCATTTGTTTACTTTTTCCTTTGTTTCCCTTGCCTGAGGAGATATATCGGCAAAAATATTGTTACAAGAAATGTCTGAAATTTTACTGCCTATGTTTTCCTCTGATTTTTAAGGTTTCTTGACTTACATTTAAGTCATTAACCCATTCTGAGTTTATTCTTGTGTATGGTGTAAGTTGGTGGTCTAGTTGGTGGTCTAGTTTCATTTTTTTGCATGTACCTGTCCAATTTTCCCAACACCACTTACTGAATAAACTGTCTGTACCCTATTGTATGTTCTTGCCTCTTTTTTTTTTTTTTTTTTTAATATATCTTTATTGATTTCAGAGAGAGGAAAGGACAGGGAGAGAGACAAACAGAAACATCAATGATGAGAGAGTCACTGATCGGCTGCCTCCTGCACCCCCCTGACTGGGGATGGAGCCCGCAACCCGGGCATGTGCCCTGACCGGGAATCGAACCCCGATCGCCTGGATCCTAGGTCGATGCTCAACCGCTGAGCCACGCCCGGCCGGGCTTGCCTCCTTAATTGACCATAAAGGTGTGGGTTTATTTCTGTGCTCTCTATTCTGTTCCATTGACTTATATGCCTGTTTTTGTGCCAATACCATGCTGTTTGGATTACTACGGCCGTGTAGTATAGTTTGATATCAGATAGTGTGATACCTCCAATTTTATTTTTCTTTCTCAAGATTGCTGGAGCTATTTGGGGTCTTTTGTGGTTCCATATAAATTTTTGGAATATTTGTTCTATATCTGTGAGATATGCCATTAGTATTTTAATAGAAAGTGCACTGAATCTATAGATTGCTTTGGATAGTATGGACATTTTAATGATGCTAATTTTTCCAATCCATGAACAGGGTGCATGGTTCCACTTATTTGTATCTTCCTCAGTTTCCTTTTTCAGTATCTTATAATTTCCGGAGTATAGGTCTTTTACTTCCTTGGTTAAGTTTATTCCTAGGGCCCTGCCGGGCATGGCTCAGCGACTGAGCATCGACCTAGGATCCAGGCAATTGCGGTTTGATTCCCGGTCAGGGCACATGCCCGGGTTGCGGGCTCCATCCCCCTTCGGAGGCGTGCAGGAGGCAGCCGATCAATGACTCTTTCATCATTGATGTTTCTATCTCTCTCCCTCTCCCTTCCTCTCTCTGAAACCAATAAAGATATATTAAAAAAAAGTTTATTCCTAGGTACCTTATTTTTTGCTGTTGCAATGGTAAATGGGATTTTTTTCATAATTTCTCTGATAGTTTATTGGTGTATAGAAATGTCACCAATTTCTGAATATTAATTTTGTATCCTGATCCTTTGTGGAATTCATTAAACCTAGTAGTTTTTTGGTCAGGTCTTTAGGGTTTTCTATGTACAGTATCATGTCATCTGCAAATAATGACAATTTTACTTCCTCCTTTCCAATTTGGATGCCTTTTATTTCTTCTTGTCTGATGGCTGTGGTTAGGACTTCCAGTACTATGTTGAATAAGAGTGGTGAAAGCAGACATCTCTGTATTATTCCTAATATTAAGGAAAATGCTTTTAGTTTTTGCCCATTGAGTATGATGTTGGCTGTGGGTTTGTCATATGCGACCTTTATTATGTTGAGATATGTTCCCTCTATTCCCACTTTGCTGAGAGTTTTTATCAAAAATGGGTGTTGGATTTTTATTAAATGCTTTTTCTGCATCCATTGATATGATCATGTGATTTTTAGCCTTCATTTTGTTTATGTGATGTGTCAGGTTTATTGATTTGTGAATAGTGTACCAAACTTGCACCCACGGAATTAATCCCACATTGTCATGGTGTCTGATCTCTTTAATGTATTGCTGGATCCAGTTTAATAATATTTTGTTGAGGATTTTAGCATCTATGTTCATCAGGGATATTGGCCTATAATTTTCTTTCTTTGTAATGTCTTTATCTGGTTTTGAAATTGGGATAATGCTGGCCTCATAAAAAGTGACTGGAAATCTTGCCTCTTCTTGAATTTTCTGGAGTAGTTTGAGAAGCATAGGTGTTAGTTCTTTTTTGAATGTTTGGTAAAATTCACCTATGAAGCCATCCAGTCCAGGACTTTTGCTTGCTTCGGGGTTTTTAAATTATTATTACTGCTTCAGTTTCATTTGTTGTAATCAGTCTGTTCAGGTTTTCTGATCTTCCTGATTCAGTTTTGGAAGATTATTTCTAGGAATTTTATCTATTTCACCCAGTTGTCCAGTTTGTTGGCATATAGTTGCTCATAGTATTTTCTTACAATCCTTTATATTTCTGTGGTGTCAGTTGTTACTCTCCTCTTTCATTTCTGATTTTATTTATTTGGGTCCTTTCTCTTTTTTTCTGGGTGAGTCTGGTTAAAGGTTCATCAATCTTGTTTATCTTTTCGAAGAACCAGGAGCTTCAGGATCTTAAGAAGCCAGAAGAATAGCAACGTCCAACAGGCCTTCGCTGTATTACTGATTAGTATGCACACCTCCCTCGCCTTCTCCTCCGTATCGACCACCACGACAAAAAACCTTACTCCTAATTCTCTAGCTGGAATACTCTCTAGGCTTCTTGTTGTTCTGCTGTCTTTATAAGCCAGTATCAAGAACAATCAAAGGACAAAAATAAGGTTAATGATAACTACATTTCCCATAAGCCGTTATCTGAGGTTTTAAAATCTCAGTGATGTTTTCTTCGTCTGTTTCAGACAAACCATTTAGAGCAATAATGAATAAAAAGAATGTGAACAAAAATTGAGTCTCAAAATGATGCAAACGATGTAAAACAGCAGAGGTAGTTTCGCATCCCCACGTTAAAAAGCGATGCAGTTCTCATAGCAGCAAAGACAAAAGAATACAATTTCAGGCATTACGTAACGAATTCTTACCAATTCCACTAGCAGAAGTTTAAGCACTTTCCTGCTTTGTTATTTTTTGATGCAGCATATTTTTATAGAAGATAACTGATTTTCATGTACTTGTAAAAAAAAAAAAAAAGCACTATAAGAACGATTCCATTTGCTGATGGACGTGGTTGGCAGAACAGCTTAGGATGGTGTGGTCTTTCCTCTAAGTCCATCTCTCCTGCAACTCCTGGGAAGCATCGGACTGATGATTATAGATGAAGAGAAAGCCACATTTCAGACAAAGGAATCATGCGACAGGAGCAGAACTCATCAGACATCGGATGCCTACTTGATGCCACGTCATGAAATAAAAGTGTATCCACTGATATTTCTCTCATAGCAATCTCTCTCTCTCTCTCTCTACCCCCCTCTCCCTTCCTCCCTTTCTCAAAATAATTTTTTAAAAAGTGCTAGGTCTCTTTTTTTAAAAAAAATCCTGGTTTACTAGCTATAATAGAAAACATAATTTTGTAGAATGAACTTAAAATGTTCTTTTAATAGCTCTGTTTTGCTTCTGAGTTTAAATACACATTGTGACATTTATTGACTGTGAGATAAAAAAGTACACAGAATTGTGCTAAAAATACATTTCTACAGAGATCGAAGCTCACACTTGTATTTGACAAGGACATATGAAAGATCTAAGCTTTGACAAAATATATGGGGATATTATGCATGATTCACACAAACACTAATGTTTTGAAGTGGAAATATTACCAGAAAAATAACCTATGAATTCATCATTTATTTTCCCTCCTATGACTGTTAGTTGATATTCTGTCTCACTTTCTTAACAGAAATTCTCTCTGATATATATGATATGTGTCATATATATAAATATATATCACATATATAAATCATCTTTACAGCATGACTTACAGTTATAGAATTCCAAATATAATAATACATCTCTCATCCCAACATATCTACACAAGACATAAGATTTATACTACTACTAGCTTAAAATGTGACTTTTGATTTCCTCTAAATATCATCTACAAATGAGCTCATAAGAGTAATTTTCTGCATTATATTGCTAACCACTGAATTACTTAGTCAAAGGATAATGGAGTAAGAATAGCATAGAACAAAGTACCAAAAAGGGGAATTAATTGGGTTGTGGTCAAAGGAACAGTGAAATGAGGATACTCTACACTCTCACTTCTCTTTCATTGCCTTTTTGTCTGTTTAATCTCACTTTCCCAATCTCTCATCAAAGACTCAGGGGCAGCCTGCGCAGTTTACACACTGATGTAGCAGCTCCGAACAGTGCCAGCCTCTCCAAACCGACAAAGGGGTAACAAAAATATTTTATGTTTATTGAGACGTGAGCTTTTACACTTACATCGTTCTTATCATTAGAGAGGCTCCTCTACAGTGGTTTTCCAGCTGTGAGGGCCAGAGACCAGCAGCATCTTGAAAGTTAGAAAGGTAAATGCACAGGCCCCACCCAGGTTTACTGAATAACAAACCCTAGGGAGGCCTGAGAATCTGCATTTCTAACAGGTTCCCAGCTGAGACCCATATGGCTGATTCAGGGATTACACTTTTAGAACCAAGGGATCAGAACATGGCTTCTGGAGCCAGGCTCAGCCCCTCGCCAGCTGAGTGAGCGTGAGGAAGTTAAGTCCATTTTCTCATCTGTACGTGGGGCACATTAGCGCACACCTCAAACGGCTGCCAGGAGGGTTAAGTGAGTCAACCACTTAGGGCTCTGCCTGACACCTAGTAAGTCCTGTATAAGTGTTTTTAAAAATAAAATTGTGTGAAATCAGTTGCATTTGTTATGTCTCATTCACACAGTCAACTCGTTGTACCTGCTTATAGTCTTCCAGCATTTTATTTCCAGATGGCTGAAATAAATCAGCTTAACCCACTGGTTCCCAGTCCCGCTGACTATTAGAACCACCAGGGAAGCTTTTAAACATTACTGATTTCATAATTTCAATCTATTTGATCTAGGTTGAAGCCCAGGTATTAGAATACTTTAAATGCTCCCCAGGAAATTCTAACACGCAGCCAGGATTGGAAAGTATTGCCCTCATTTATAAATGCATGGTATGTTTCTAGAATACAAAGGTCATATTTGGGCTCCTTTGTGAATCAATGTAAAGAACCTCGTAATGAATGGAGCAAAACTCTACTGCCATATACAGAGCTGTTTCGAAACCGGGGCTGACTGCATAATCCACTCACAAACTGAACCTCTGGATATTGACATATCCGAGGCCTTGATAAAATCAGCCAGGTGTACATTCAGGGTTATAAAATGTATACTTGCAGGCAATCTACTGCAATGTGTACAGAATTTTCAACACCTGACTGACTGAAGAGGTGTTCCTTCAATCATGGCAATACTAGTAAAAACACAACATAACCCATCTTGGCATTTGAGCATTTAATGTTACTAGTTGTCATCCTGAGGGCCCATAGCTATTGGGATTGGTACTTTACCGAAACAGAGATGGGAAGGATTCAAGCCACGGGCCTGGCGGATTGGGTTCAAGCTGCTGAGCTGGCAGCCAGCCTAGCCCGCAGGGCAGCACCTTTTCCCACGCCCATCACCTTTTCAAAGATAAAAAGTGCATGTTTGTGGATGGGTAACAGGCAACATGTCAGAAATAAGATGTCGACAAAAACTGAAAAAATTGCTATAAAAAGCTACTCACAGCAAAATTTTAATACTTAACAAAAGCAGGGGACTGTCCAAACATTTTTAGGTCCCAAGCCTGGAGATTTCTAAAGAAGTCTTACAAATCTTACAAATCTTCCTCTTTGGAAGATATCAAGAATATGCTGTACAGAGTTTAGAGATATCTAGTGCTACATATTTTACTTAAATTTAATTAATCCCCAAGTTAATAAAATATAAAGAAGCAATTTTTGTTACATAAAATAGAAAATAAGTTGGAATCATATTTTTATCCAAAAATACTGCAAGTGTCCATCTACTATGAAGATTACCTCCCTAAGCCTCGAGACAGATCTCATGACGTCCAAGCTTCACATACCGTCAGCATAAAGCCTTCTGGGCAGAAGGAAAGCCACAGATTAGATTGTGGTTTATCTGGGTTCTCCCTTGAGAAAGATTAGAGCATATTTCTTATGAATTACAAACACTAAAGCAGCAGCAGCTCTCAATAGCTGCTCCTTCTCTCTGTGTTTTTACAGGCACTGTAGCAAGATGAGGAAAATCAGATGGAGATGTATTTTTTCTTAATCCTAAATTTAGGTATCCTTGCATTTAAAACACAACTCTTTACGTTGCAAGTGTTCACTAATGGCAAAACTTCAATCAAATTTTTATCAGGAAACTGAAAGAGAAACAATGGTGACTATATCAAACTGATGCTCACTAGAAGCCAAAGCTAATCTTCAAAGTCACTATAAAAACAAAATTCTAGAGCATTTCTTTTAGACAAGCACCAGGGGGAAAAATCAGAAGCCGCCAGGTTTGCTATTGGTGTTCATGACCTTTCAGTGTTTCTCTTTATCAGGGAAGTCACAGGTTGTTTTATCTCCAAGTCAGTACTTCAAAGCCTTCTACTTTAGTAAATTATAAGTGATGGTTTTCAAAGCCATTTTCAGCCTCCTAGTCTCTACCCCATCTCGTAACTGCCTAATACCCCAACTCTAGCCAACCTCCCCTTTGGAGTTCTGCAGAGTCTTCAAGTCACGTATGGGCTAAACAAGAAAACTGTGAAGACTGAATGAGATGGTGCATGAAACCTGCCTACCACAGTGGCTAATTCTGAGTAGGCTCTAGATTATTTTCAGATTCCAACCTCTTCTCAAGTCTCCGCCCAGGATTTTCAATACTCATCTGCACACTGTTTTACAAAGTATTACACATGCAAAATTTTGTTTTTGAAAATTACTATCTTCAGAATAGGAAATTTTGTTATTTAAAGAAGATGCAAAGGTGAAGTCCTCTTTGACTGAAATGCTCTTTGTACATTGATGAGAAAAAAACACACTTGAATTCCTGAAATTTGGAGGTTGAAAAAAAAGTGTAAAAAAGATTTTAAAGTTGTTCTTGTTGGAGACAGCTCCAAAGATATTAATTTGATTTTCTCTTACTTTTAGTTAACATATTTTATTTGAGAGCTTTCTACCAAGTTATTTCCATTTTGCATTGGTAGGGAGGGCCGCAGAGTTGTTTCCAAACCTTCTCTTCTTACTACTTTCAATGGGAGATCACCCCCTAGTGGAAATGTAGTAGATAATACCATATTTCTGTGCTTCACTGGTGAAAATGTAAAGGAAATCCATGACACTTAAAACGATGTTTATACTCCTCAGTAAAGAATGAGAAGAGACTTTTGGGTAAACACTGTAGGCTTCTAAATTGTAGTGAGTCCCCATTTGCATATGAACAGAGTAATAGTTTTAAAGTTTCTTGGACTTTTAACCCAATGAACAATTAATGCCTATTTCCCTTAGAACACTTATTTTCAGAGAACTGTGTGGCTGTTAAGGTAAATTATAAACTAAAATTGTAGTAGATTGCAATATTCTATCTTCCCAAGAAACCTGAGGGCAAAGACATACTCAAATGAGTAATACCTATGCTTTAGATTATTTAGGCCCATTTGTATAAGAAACTGTTCACAAAATATGAAATATTAATATTTACCTTGTATTGATTACATGCCATATATATAACAGGACCATTCTGTGGGCTTGAGAGATGTTATTCTATTAATAGACCTTTAAAAAAACTTCTGGATAAAAATGTTTAATTATTGTTTCTATGTGTGAATCTACTTCTCAAATGATAATATAGCATTTGAATATCATAATGAAAAGCCTAAGTGCCAATGAAGTTATTCTTTTAAATGTTTTAAAATCTTATTATATTAATAAAGCAAGACCAATAAATTCCATCTCACTTTTGATCAAACCTCACATTAACGCATCACAGCCTCACCCAAATATAATAAGTTTGACAATGCATTGCAATCTAGATTAATTGTTAGTTTTACATGTTTATCATTACATGGAGTATTGACTACAAGTATTATTCCTGAAAGACTGAATCTTAGGTAAATGGGAAATTACCACTTAAAGTAAATTAGCCAAAGAAAGTTACTTATTTGTACTAAGGTACTTTACACAGATGCTGGGTTGCCCTATAAAATGTAAAATACATAAGCTAATATAAAGATTTCTGTGTGGAACTGCACAATATGACCATAATGTTTACAGATAACTTCAAACATCACAAATTTAAATATATATTATATATATATCTGTATGCATATTTGTTACCTAAAAAGTTTCTGTAAGCACTTTAAAAATAAATGGACAACTGGAAGGCATAAAGTATAAAATTAGGCAGTAATCTTAATTTTTTTTTTAATCCTCACCTGAGGATATTTTTTTCCATTACTTTTCAGAAAGTGGAAGGGGAGGGGAGAGAGAGAAAGAGAAACATCAATGTGAGAGAGACACATCAATTAGCTGCCTTCCGCACAGGCCCAGACCAGGGCCGGGGATCGAGCCTGCAACCGAGGTACGTGCCCTTGGCCGGAATCGAACCCAAGACCCTTCAGCCCATGGGCCGATGTTCTAACCACTGAGTCAAACCGACTAGGGCAGGAATCTTAATTTTTGCTCCTCCTAATGCACAAGGCTGTTGGGAGTACCAAAATCCACACACACAAAAAAGTATCTGGAAGTCCTTCATAAATTATAAAGAATTATAAAATTGTCAGTTGTTATGTGTTTGCCCTTGAATGAATTGCTTTGATAATAAAAAATATTTCTCACTGTAAGTACTGCAGGAATCTACCAACCTGATGGAAGAGTCTGCAGAACAATGAAGCAAACACCCCGACCCTACCCCGACCCTACCCCGACCCTACCCCGACCCTACCCCGACCCCGACCCTACCCCGACCCTACCCCGACCCCGACCCTACCCCGACGCTACCCCAACCCCGACCCTACCCCGACCCTACCTCGACCCTACCCCGACCCGACCCTACCCCTACCCGACCCTACCCCTACCCGACCCTACCCCGACCCGACCCCGACCCGACCCCGACCCTACCCCGACCCTACCCCGACCCTACCCCTACCCCGACCCTACCCCGACCCGACCCCGACCCTACCCCTACCCGACCCTACCCCGTGCCTTCCCGCTCCCAGCGGAAGGCAGGCAGCCACAAGAGAGAATTCAGTAGTCAGCTGAGCTGGGTCATCGTGGGGAGCGGTGAAGAGGCTAGAGGCTGCTTTGCATGCATGACACCAATCGTTAGACCTACTTACTAAGCTGAACTGACTTGATTGGTCAAATATCACCAAGTTTCACATTATATCTATTCCAGTGTAGTCTCCGATTTCTGAGTCCTGCCAGGATATGCAGGAATGCTCAAAAAATGTATTTTGACAATACATGAATACTGTAAGAGTGAAGTCTGGGTTGCCACAGCTGACAAACACATTTCCAAAAGTGGTATATGTATGTATAAAGCAGAAGGTAAACAACTTATTTTAAGTTTATTTTAATAAGAGTACCATTTTCTTTATATGGACATACGATAGCCCTATAAGGGATGCTTAATTATTCAGGAAAAGGGACTTCAAGAAAGTCACCTTGATTTAAAAATATATATTGCTCATTTTGCTGAGCTAGTGGAAACTCTACGTTACTACATTAACATCAGCTATCGTGCACTGCGAAGGTGGTCAGGGAAATTCATCCTTTATGTAATACTTGGATGGCAAAACTGCAATGCAGATCAGTTTTATCTCTGTTTTCACAGATGAAGGGTAAAGAATCAAGGCTCTGATCCAAATAATACAAGTTATACAAGTATAAGTCACTGAGCTTTAAAAAGCACATTAACTGAATCAACTGTTAGCAATGTTAGGCTATTTTAAGCATATTAATAACCTTAGTCATATTTTAGTAAACAACCTAAAATCCTTCAATGGCAAAGCCAGGAATGGACCCATATGGGGACAAAATGATCATAATTAATAATGTTACTTAATCTCTTCGCAGCATAACCAAAAACGGTCACTGAGATTCTAGAGTACATGTCACATTAAAACTGCTTCAACTAAAATTATCAACCTTCCTTAACATTCATGCAGAGCTGAACTGATTCTTACTTACTGTCATTTTTCTAACCAGGCTAATTTCCAGGTTTTATTGCCCGTGCAAGAAATAAATGCAGTAAGTGGTACAGTTGGAGGTGGCTATCATGACTCCACGAACAGCAACAGCTGATATTATAAATCTGTTTCGGGACTGACAAGCATAACTGTGACAATGTGTCACACAATTATGAATATTGATAATAGATGATGCCGAGTCATTTCAAGGACAGGTGAAGCTGTGTGCAATATCCTCCTGCCAACCGTCCCTTCTCACTCCTGTCCCACTTTACTTTCCTTCAGAGAACTTCACCACCTGGGTTTACTGTCTGTATCCCTGCAGTAGAATGAAAGCTGCTTGAAGGAAGGGACTGATCTATTTTAGTCCCTGCTGTGTCCCCAGTGCTTTGAACAGTGCCTGGCACATAACTGGTGTCCCCATGGGGTGTGGATCCTCCTCCTGCACAGCAGGGGGCAGTATGTCCTAAACAAGAAGTAAAGGATTTTGTGATGAGGATCATTTACACCATTCAAAAGCACTGAAATTATGTGAATTAATGAAAAAGCCAAAGTGCATGGCAGTGTAATACACTCACTCAAGCCATTGCAAAGCTAAGCACTGCTTCATACAACTAATAAAATAAAATTCTCTTACAGTTAATGTGGCTGATTAAATGCATCATGTGGTACAGTAAAATAATACAATTAGCAACTATTTTCTGAAAGGAGCCCGAGACTCTTAATCTCACATCTAAATCCGCTTGGACTTGTTTCCTTTGCGAGGCTACGTAAGAATCTCAGTCAGAGTGAAACACTCACATATTCAAAATGAAAAATATGTAAAAACGAAAAGCTGTTCACTAGAAAGAAAACAACGATATCCTAGTTCTTTGGGGAATGCTAGAGAAAGGCATCGGGATGCAATTATAACTGGACATAGCTGGCCAATTACTGGGACTTCAAGAACAGAATACTTGAATTGTTACATACCACCTTTTCAAGAATAATTCGATCTCCACCTTTGTTTTAATAACCTTGTCTTACATTCGATGTTTCCATAAGATAATCTGGACATGATTCATTGGTCATAACAATGGCATAAATGCAGCTGAGAAGTGATGACTGAAGATGGAACACTTTAGTGAACTCTGCCAGAATTTTAACTGGAGTCAAGAGGCTATAAATGTAAATACAATTTTTAATATCTAGTTAGTAGCTACTGCACAGGAATGTGCATAATATAACAGCATAGCCACAAGCCATTTTGGGAATGAAACACTGCATATGATTCAACATTATGCTTAATTCCATGACACTTAATTCTGACAATGTGTTATTTCATGCAGGCCTTTTTGTTCTTTTATTAAATATATCTTTATTGATTTCATAGAGAGGAAGGGAGAGAGAGAGAGAGAAACATCAATGATGAGAGAGTCATCGATCGGCTGCAGCCCGCAACCCGGGCATGTGCCCTGACCGGGAATCGAACCCTGATCGCCTGGATCCTAGGTCGATGCTTAACCGCTGAGCCACACCCGGCTGGGCTATGCAGGCCTTTTTTAAAAAAATTCTTAACATATATTTAATTTAAACTTTATAGTACATACTTAGTATAATGAATACACACTTATAACTTGGCTTACTGTTTACAAAACCAGTACTGAATTGAGCTCTGTTCCGTCATGCAGGCCTTCCTTGAGGTTAGTAATAAATCTCTGTCTGTCACCTTTGTACATCTGACCCTTGAACAATGCAGAGGTTAGGAGTGAGGACCCTCACACAGTCAAATATCCACATATTACTTCTGACTCTCCCCAAAGTGAACTAATAATAGCCTACTGCTGACCAAACTCTTGGATCAAACATGGTCCAATAACATATTTTCTATGTTACAGGTACTATATACTGTAATTTTATAACAAACTAAGGTAGAGAAAAGAAAATGTTAAGAAAATTATAAGAGAAAATATATTTATAGTACTGTGCTATATTTATTGATATCGTGAGTTTACATTGTCTGTTTACAAGATGAATCATCTGTCTGTCGGTGCCTACATCAATACTGTTCTATACGATACAAAAAACCCTAGGTGATATGCATATTACTAACACTAGACATCAAATGACAAAATAATGTGAAAAAAATTCATGTTTATTTACAAGTATAATGATTCCTGCATTAATAACAAAGCAGCAGCAGTATGATTGCTTTATAGTAGCCTAGTGTAACTGATACGATTATTTCATGATAGCCAAATCTGTACACTAATGAATAAATTGTTTTAAAATTTTTATGGCATACAGTATTACAATTATATTCATAACATAATACCAGAAATATTGTTACATTAAAAACCCTCACTTACTGTGACGATAGGCTGATGGGTAGTTTCTCCCATTACAAGAGAGTGAAGCACACTGTACGGCAATGTAATTCTTTGAAAGCAGTGATAAAACAGCAAGAAAGCAAACACATTTTAAATTTTATATTAAATATCGCCCCCTGATGCAAATGTAAGCATAGGCCTTCTATTTCCATACAAGTCTTGCACACGATGTCCTCCATGGCGATGATCACGATGACGACAAAAACGTCCCATACAGTTCTTGCTGTATAGCTGATCGGATTTTTCACATAAAGACATTCACACACTCGTACACGTTTATGAACTACATGGCGTGGTGGCTCATCGGGGGGAGTGGGCCGCCGTAAAGGCCTTCATCGTCGCTGTCTTCCCACTGAGTAGGCGGGGGGGGTAACCCCACCACCTCAGAGGGGCAGAGGGGGACGCGGAGGAGGTGGAAGGAGGAGTGGGAGAGGCGGGCGTGCTCCGTGTAACTTTACAGAAATACGGCGTAATTTCCATCCGGTGTTTTTGCTTCTTCCTCTCTCTAAAAACGTTTCCATAGAGTACCAATTACTTTTCCACCTTCTGTTAATTCCTCGGGTGCGGTGTCTGTTAGCTCTTAAATTTCTCCGAGATCCATAGCTTGAAAGCCTTCCCACCGCGCCCCTCCACAATCCCACGATCTTCACTGGCTCCGCAGTAAATCCCGTGAAGTCGCGCACAGCATCTGGACGGTTTTCTCCGCAGGCATTTACCGTTTCAGGCGCCTGAAGGATGGCATCGTCAATGCTGCGGTCCCTCCAGGCTCTCATGATGTTCTCGCGGTCAGGATTTTGCCCCCGAGTGTTGACAATCCTTTCCATGGAGTACCTGCCATGTGTAACGAGCCTTAAAGTCCTTATGCCCTGGCCTGGAGGCTGAATTGGAGATGCTCTGTGTGGGGAAAAGCAGACTCTTGGCCATCTTCAGTGCTGAACTCACGGGGCACTCGGGTGGCCAGGGTCGCGTCCAGTGTGGAAAGAACGCGAAAAGGCAGTCCCAGTCCCTACTCGCAAGGTGCCTCCTGACTTCAGGGACAAAGCGCTGATGGAACCAACCCCGAAAGAAGTTCTCATTGTCCAGGCCTTGTAGGGACCGGCAGCTGGCGTTTACCTTTCCCTTCAAAGCTCGGGGGCTGGCATCTTTCGTTAAGGGTGGTCCTGATCATAAACCCGGCGGCATCTGCCAAAGGGCAGAGTCAGCCTGTCCATTCCCGCCTTCAATCCTGGAGCTTGCTTCTCCTTCCTTACTAATAAATGTCCTATGTGGCATGTTTTGTCCAGAATAGGGCACTTTTCATTAAAAACCTGATCAGATTTGTCTTCAATGATTTTTTTTTCCAAGATGCTTTTCATATATAGATTTTTAAATCCAGAATGGACCAAAAAGAATAATCCAGGACGCAGGTGCCAGATAAAAGTATGCCATGGGAAAGTCAGGAAGCCTTGCTACCTGTTTTAAAAGCTGTACCTAAATAAATATTTAGCTTTCTTTCCCATCGATCTACCTCCCCCTGCTCTACCTCTGACCGTGGCACGGGGGCGGGCTTGCCTGGCAAGGCTTCAGTTCAAGGATCCCTGTACAGAGGCTGGTGCAGCCTTAAGTATCCTACCCCAAATGGTCTCGTTCCAGGTCTACGACTGACACCTTCATTGTTGTGCGTTGGAAATACGGCGACTTCAGCACAAAACAATGTTACGTCTTTATAATGATCAGTAAATCATCTTCTTCCCTTCTTTTTTACGTGCAGCTGAAAATCGATAGGCTAGGGACAGAACCTTGGGAGCTTTGTATTGTTGGATTTATCTCTCATTAAACGATCACCGCTAATAGTTACTAAATTCACGTTAAGGAAATTCTAGATGGAATACTGCAAAAACACATTTCTGCCCAGGAAGTCCCTTCACTGATTTTCTTTCTGTTCCCCAGTGACAGAGCTTCCAGAGCCTTCTCGCTCAGGGCCATCTTCTGGATGCCGTTTTGAAGAGCTTCAGTAATGTTTGCTGAAGGGAAGAGACTCCTGCCTTAGGTTTTCCCCAGGTTCACTACCTTTTTGAGCCAGGAGCTCCCTCGTTTTGGAAATCTCTTCTTTTAGCACTCATCAGCAGGCAATTGGTCCTTGAATGCTTCCGCTGATGAAAGATCAACATCGACTGGCTGCCTCCTGCACTGGGGATGGAGCCCACAACCCGGGCATGTGGCCTGACCGGGAATCAAACCAGTGACCTCTTGGTTTATGGAGCACTGCTCAGCCACTGAGCCACACCGGCCGGGCTCAATGATTTTCTTAATGGTGTCTGGGAACTCGTTTGCTGTTTCTTGGTGGGCAGAAGCTGCTTCTCCTGTTATCTTGATATCTTTTAGGCCGCCTCTTTCTAAAATTATGAGAGACCATTTTTTGCGGCAATAAATTCTCCAGCTTTAGATCCTTCACCTTCCTTTTGCGTTGTCATATAAAGTGCCATTGCTTTTTCTCAGGTCATATGAGAGTCTTTAGGTGTGCCTTTCCTATAGCAACCCTGCACCCACACAGAAGCTGCATTTTCAATACAAGATAAGAAGATATTTTGCAAAAAGTGCGAAGTTTTCACACCTACTGGTGTAATGCAGCCGGGGCATCACAAAGTCCCTTTTCTTTTTTTCACAGTGGTCCTTACTCTGGACTCATTTATCTTGAATGCTGGGAGGCTGCAGCCGCAGACCTGGGTCTACAGTGCACAGTGAACTTTTCCTTGTAACGTCATGACTTTCCTCTGCTTCCTGGGAGCACTTCCAGCTCACTGGCGGCACTTCGTATGGGTCCCATGGTGTTATTCAAGGTTTACGGTGTTGCACTAAACACAGCGAGAAATATGCGAGAGCTGTGAGAGATCACTTTTGACTGTGATACCCAATTTCCTGCCGAGAGAACCGCTCACGTGGAGATGATTAATGCCACATGGCGTTTTAAGTGGCCACTCAGAAGGCCTGAGCTCACCACAAGAGCAACAGGAGGCAGGTACACAATTATTACAGTATGTGCTACAGTTAATTTTATGCAGTTATGGTTTAAACTACATCTTTATATGTGGTTACGTTTCTCTTGACTGCGAAGAGTGTCAAGTACATAAGTTTTGATAAATTTTAACTTTTTATAATATATTTTATATATTTTATGGTTGAAAAATGATAAAATACCCTAGTACCTATGTATATTTTATGCATTCATGACATACCTGAATTTTTCTTAATTTTCCTGATATTTCTAGGCTATGCAACTTGTCTGCAAGTTCTTTCCAATTGTCACAAGTCTCCAAAAAAATTTTCCAACGTATTTATTGAAAAAAATCCACATATAGGTGGACCCAAGCAGTTCAAACCTGTGTTGTTCAAGGGTCAGCTGTACACAGTTGGACCTGGATTGACTCAGAGAGCCACAAACTATGCCACAGCACAAACGTCGGTGTGAAGCAGGAAGTGAACAGCAAACTGCTTACCAAGGGACCATTTCTATCTCAATGAATGACTCTGGTAGGGCACCATCATTTTGTCCAAACATTAGATATCTGAAATAAAACAGTACCTTGCAGCTCTGAAATTCTTGCGTTCAAATTATTAAGAGAAGAGAGAAAGGGGAGCAAAGAGAGAGAGAGAAAGGGTGTCCCTAGAGGAGCATTGCTGACAGAGCTCACACTTCATCCTCAATCTCATATTTGCACTTTCCACTGCCAATTGATCACCACCTTGCTGTCACATTAATCATCCCTAAAAACCAGTTAGGCCACTCTGCTCCAGCAGCAAGACTTTCTTTGACCTGATAAATCTAACCCAAATTCCCCTATCAACTGAGGCCTTTGTTAGCTTGAATTTACCCTATTTGTCTCACATTAGCACTTGCGATAGCACCTTTTAAAAAAAAAAATGTTCTGGGAAATCCAAGGTCCTAGTCACCCCACCCCATGCCTGTGCTCGTGGCAGTCCTCTTCTCCCTGGTTACCTGACGTCTCCCACTATGGCTTTTGCTGTGAAGTCTCCCCTGAAACAAGGCAATTTCTTCCCCAGCCCCCAAGCCCCCAATTTTTCTCTTTTGAGTCTCATTACGTTTCGTCAACAAAGCACATTGGTGATAGCGGGTGGTATTTGAGAACACATTTAGTTAATTTGATGAAGAGCGTTAATTCATTCCTGAAGCCACATATGAATGTGTGAGAGCTCTTTGGTGAGAAAGGATTCCCATAAGGAAACACCACAGCGAAGATGTGCTGAAATATGTGTTTAATCAACAGCTTCCATTTTAATCTGCTGGCAAAAATTGTGGGAGCATTTTTTTTCATTAACGTGAATAATCACGCTATCTACGCTTCTGCTGAGTTTTATGAGCTGGTGATAGAAGCAGTAAAAGGTAAGCCTCCCAAAGCAAAAATCAACTTTAAAAAACCCAACTGAACTAAAATTAACATAAAAATGTGCTTTCAAGTTTAACTACCAAAAGAGCAGATGCACTTGGCCATTTATGAAAAAGAAGTGTTTAAAGTCCATCAACACACATTTACTCTCTGCCCAGAACAAGCTGCTACTTTTAAGATACAGTACAGTGTCTACAAGACATTTTTAACGTATCAGACATTCCTGGCAACTTCATTACTAATGAATGATCACAGAGCAAACAACGGATCTTCACAAGCTCAAGAAATGTGGCATATACAAAACAAGGGAGAGTCAGAATTAGGGTGATAGTTTATAACAGAGTGAAATGCTAATACCAAAAGCAAGGCTTGCCTCTATGTAAGAAGCCAAAGCCCTCAGGTAAACTTATGCATAACACTCACAATCCTCTATGTGTACTAGCACTTTAAGACTTTTCACACTAAAAAGATTTCATTTTCAGTGAAAAAACAGTTTATACGCACATACACATACATATCTCTATTTTTTTCTTCCAACTGTGAGAGGTTTCTCTCTTAACACATCCGATAACACGATGCTACCTCATTTCCTAGGTCTAGAGTGTGCTCAGCAAAAAATGAGGGACTCGAATGGCCCAACATATACAAAGATTATTATAATAATAATGAAACTGCAGCTCACGAAGGGAACGTCTATGCAAGCCTTCTAAGGCCCACTTGCCTTCATACATTTATCTTACTCTCTGCTCTCAGCACGGCACAATACCACAGAAGCAAAGAATCCACCGAAGCAATTCTAAGAGAACCTTCACAACGCATTAATTTCAGAATCCCACAGCTCCCTTCACTCCTGGATTGCATACGACCCACTTCCTGCACAAGCAGGTTTGTCACACAACTCGCAAATGTGGCGAGAAGGTTAAACAAGACCACAGAACACGCTCCTGCTAGGAAATGTCAACATTCTAGCGGTGGCTGTGAGAGCGAGTGGCTGGTTCCCAGTAGGAGTCTCTTGATTAGCCTCTGCCGTGTGTTCATCTGGCTGACTCCGTAGTTGCGTCTGGGCGCAGGGAAGCTAAGCAGCCGGATTTTTCTAAGAGGGCATGTAATTCAATTTTTTGTTAGGCAAATAACCCTTTTGTTGCCTGTTGAGTTCCTCGGTAAACACTTTCAGCCTCAACCGGTACACTTCGCTAGGGGCATTATATAGTCCTCCCAGGGAGAGAACTGCTAGGAAAACACGCGGGTAAGAAGGTCCCCAAGAAAGGGAGCAGAATGAAGTTCTGAGCAGCACAGGCCAGAAGATCCCCGGCCCCCCGGCCCCGGGTCCTTCCCCGCAACCAGGCCAACATGTAGGAGCTTGAATTCCACCTCAACCATATTCATAACTGACGCTTCGGCTTTAGATTCAAGGACGATTCGAGGTCACATGATCCCATCCTATTAACCGTGCTTTTCTATCTAGCAGATAAAATATCAGGCATGTGTCTAAAAACCAGCAAGGTTACGAGCCCCAGCTGAAAGCAGAATCACTATCTTTCTCCTACTCTACACCATAAA
This sequence comes from Miniopterus natalensis, assembly GCF_054644295.1. Lineage (NCBI taxonomy): Eukaryota > Metazoa > Chordata > Mammalia > Chiroptera > Miniopteridae > Miniopterus > Miniopterus natalensis. Next base: position 24,351,250 of record NC_142084.1, read on the forward strand.
TAAAGCAAACGAGGTTTCTGATAAAACGATTGAAGATATTATTGCTCACTAAGTTGAATTCTATTTTTTTGGTAGGAGAGTGGTTAAAAAACAAAAAGAGAATCTATCTCAGTTGTTAACTCCTGGTAAGGTTTTTGAATTATATTAATTTATTAAAGAATTTCAAATTACATTGATTTATGAAATAGTAAACATTTTACTGTTGTTTAATTATAGCAGTATTCACAATCAGTGATAAAAAAGGTCACCTTTGAAAGATTTTAAAGTTCAATGTATTAATAAGTTAAGAAGTAAGGAGTTATACTTTAACTTAGATATAATTCAGTCTCGTGACAGATACCGAGCTCAATTCTACCTGTATATTGTGATCACTTCTTTTTGCTTCCAGCTTTATTGAGATATAATTGACATAACATTGTGTAAGCTTAAGGTGTACAATGTAATGATTTCACCTATTATACACTGTGAAATGATTACTACAACAGAGTGAGTTAACAGCTCATCACCCACGTAATTACCTGTGTGTGTGGCGAGAACATTTAGAATCTACTTTCAGCAAGTTTCAAGTATATAATACAGTGCTGTTAATGACAGTCACCATGCTCTACATTAGATCCCCAGAACTTACTCATATTATAACTGGAAGTTAAACGCTTTGACCATATCTTGGTGAAAAAAATATATAACTGACGTCTTCAAGGTGACAGCGAAGCACTTCAATGTCACAGTGCTACACACAATGCTGCTTTTCTCGCCGCAGTCTTATTTTCAAGATCCCTTACATGCTGTCAAATGCAAAAATTAAATATTCTGATCCTTTTCAAATAAGGCAGAGGGAGCAGCTAATCATGCCAAGTCTCATAAAAATTGAAGAATGATAGAGTTAATATGGCTTAATTTTCAGCCACTGACAGGGTTCAAACACTTCCTAAGTCAAAATACTGAAAGTAAGTGCAATTAAGTGATTTCCCAATGTCCTTTTATTATATAATGACAGAATTATGTATCTACATGTGAATTTCTAAATATAACGACTTACTTGAGCTATCTTACTTGGGAGGCTTAACCTTCAAGATAATTTGAAAAATATCTTATAGATTTGATTGATACGGTCATGGCATTTTGGTGATTTTTTTCCAGGAAAAACTTTGTGCTGTGCAGTGTTTCTCAAAAGTTTGTAGTAATTGCTCAGTCGATGGTAATAGGAACGGTACACACACTATTTTTCCATGGGGGAAGTGAGAAAGGAAAAGGTGGCATTTATTTGGTCATTAATCTGGATGGAATTACTCTTTGACCATGTTAAATAGAAAAACAAAACAAAACCATGGATGAATTTTTCAAGATTTTGCAGCATGTGATCACTAGTGAGAAAATGGGAATATGAAGAAATAGTCTGCTGAATGCCAGCTCCTTGGAGATGCTCCAGCCGCCAGACAATTGCTAGCAGTCTTAGTTTTCAATTAAAGAGCACTGTAGGGACTGCTCAATATATTTAGATTCAAAGAGGTAGTTTATACCCTGGGGGTGCCTCAACTCGAGAAATTTAGACCAGATAAGATCAGAGAAACATTTATATTTCAAGGCAAAGGTGAAGTGAGCTTTTTCATTACTGGTACAGTTGATGTTTGATTAAATCAATAAATCAACAAATTATAGCTTTTTAAGACTTCTTTAAGTGTACTTTACACATTTACAAAGCATACAGTCCCCAGATATTTACAACCTGGGTTAAGTTACTTCTCTTCTTTAAGCCTCCGCTTACTATAACATTCATGATGAAATATCAACTCCATAAGGTTAGTTCGAGGATTAAATGGTACAGTTCATGCAAACCACTTAACCCAGGGCTTGGAGCATAATACGCACTCAATTAACAGCAGCTGCTCTATTCAACTCTTTTCACTAAGGGGCATAAATTTGGCTCTTCTATTCAAGCTTTAGGGGAAATCTAGAGACAAATCAATAATCAACTGACAGATACTTTGATACATTAAGCATAAAACATATAAATGAAACAGAAGTCTAAACCTTCAAATCGAGGACACTGAAAGCCTCCTTTTCATGTCTCTATATGAATACTCCCATCCAGAATCCCTGTGCTCATAAAAACATTCTCCCACGAAGCCTTGAAGTTTTCCCAAATGCAGTATTTTCTAAGTTTCTCCCTGCAAAACTTTCTCTATATCTTGTGACCATTTCATAAAGTGAAGAATAAATGGCAGGTGCCCAGGGACTCATTGCAGCGGTGCCAGAGCTTCTGCCACCCTCACCAGGCAGCTCTGACAGCTTGGCGGAGTCTGGCCTCAAGAGAGCCACATGGTTCTTGGGTGTCATTGCTAACCCCTCGATTTCAGCCTGAGAGTCTCTGCGAGGAACATCCCCTGGAAATGCTTCATCATTTGCCTCTGACTCAATTCTAGGCTCACAAGTGCAATTTATAATAATAGACACCTCCTCACATAGTTTTAAAAGAAATGAAAAGATCGCTTGCTCAACCTCACTTTTATAGGTAATGACTTGCATATATAAAAGAATGAATTACATTTAAACTAAAACCATTCTCACACATTCATGTGCAAACCGATATGTTAATTCACACGTAAAGGTAAGGGAAATTCCTAGTTCATTGTCACTGTGAAACCATGTAAGTTTTGAGAATTTTGTAAGACTTCACACAACCACTAGATCCCTGGCATCTGTGGTAAAATGTGGTCCAGTTTTGGTGAAAGAAGATATGACTAACAATGAACACATCTCCGCTTCCACGCTGCTAGCAGCCAAAGGAGGTGCGGAAAATGGAAAGCATTACTTTCCTAATATTTTCCCCAAGAGAGCTGCTTGGAAGGGAGTGTTGGAAATGCCAGTAAGAAAAACAAATTCAATATAATTATTCCATTTTTATCAACTGCCAAACAAACATTAGCAGATAGTCTTCAGACCAGTTTGTAGGAGGTAGAATTAAAGTTTATTTTTAGATGTATGGAGCTGCATGACTCACAGGGGGAATGAATGTGTTGATTTACCAATATGTTAGATCAATTATAGGCACTGCTCTGCCCAACTGCTCTTGAGATCCCCATGCTTAGTAGAGAATGGATTTAAATCTGTCCAGGTGCACATTTAGGGCTGTGCCGCAAAGCCAAGTCAAGCCCACATTGTAAAACAAAGCCATTTTTTAAAGGGAAATTCTAATAGTTAAAAAATTTCAAGGACACTCATAGATAAGTTCAGATTATTGACAAAGAAAAGCAAATAATCAAGACTCACTATTATTCAAAGTTAAATTATTGATCAAGGATCCTTTCTCATTTTAATTCTAATTTCATACTTTCAAATATCTTGATTCCTTTTGGTGAATAACTTTATATAAATCTGATTTTTTTCTCCTGGGTTTGAAAAAGTAGAGTCAGAAATTTGGGTTTTCAGGTGTCACTTGCCTTCTCCTCACTTCCTGAACTCTGCTGGAGTCACCTCCATCACGTTCCAGAAGAATTAGTACGTATCAGTTGCTACGCTGAGTAATTTACTTAAACTGTCTCATGTAGTTCTCTCTCCAGACTTTAAGGTAAATGTGTTTATTGTCCTCATTCCTCCCTTTCCCAAATGAGAAAATTTTATTTCAGAGAAGTCTTTCCATTTGTCCAAGGTCATACAGCCAGTAAGAGAGAGTGAATATTTGATCCCTGGTAGGTTGGTGCTGAGACCTATGAATTGGCCACCAAACCATGAGGGCACCAACTCTCACAAACACCCAACTTGACAGACTGAAGTTCTGCAAATAGTCTATAAATGTGGCAGCATCTACCTTCCAAGTTATAGGAGAAAGGCTGCCTTTCACTGGGAAGCAGGCAAACCAATCTTTCTTTATGAATTATTATTTTTAAATGCGCATATAGAAATAGAGAACAGTTTGATGGTTACCAGGGATTAAGGAGGGGGTGGGGCAGAAGGGAAGTGAGTGTGGCTATAAAAAAACAATTTGAGGGACGCTTCAGGGGCTGGAAATGCTCTGTATCTTGACTGTACCAATACCCTGTGCTACAAACTGAATGTTTGTGGCCCCCGATTCATATGCTGAAACCTAATCCCCAATGTGATGGAACCTGGAGGTTGACCTTCGGGAGATGATTAGGTCATGAGGGTAGAGTTCTAATGAATGGGGTTAGTGCCCTTACAAAAGGGACCCCAGAGAGCTCCCCTGCCCCTTCGACCACGCGTCGACACAGCAAGAAGACGGTCTCCTGTGAACCAGGAAGCCAGCTCTTACTAGACACCAAATCGGCTGGTGCCTTGACCTAGGGCTCCTCAGCCTCCAGAACTCTGAGAGAGGTTTGTTATTTAAGCCTCCCGGTCTATGGTATTTTTGTTACAGCAGTCCAAATGTCCTAAGACATCTTGTTGTGATGTTGTGATACTGTACTATAGTTTTGGGAGATGTCTCCACTGAGGGAAAACTCATGCATTACAACTGCATGTGAATCTACAATTATCTCAAAATTAAACATTTAATTAAAAATAGAATAGGGCTCCTTGAATAGTCGGTAATTCCAGATTTCTGTGTGTGCCTGTGAATGCCTCTCGGGGGGCCAAAAAACCAGATTGGGCCCTTAAAATACACTAAAAGGATGCGCTTAAATATCAAAGTATTATAAACCACAATTAGAACAGGAAAAAGAGGAACTACAATAAAAATGATAGTACTATAAAGAGAAAAGAATGACATCATGATTTGTGGATAATTCAGTGTCTTAGTCAAGGCATGTCTTCCAGGTCCTTCTCCCCATTAAGACCATTTAGAAGTAACCAGCTTTGCACTTGGGATGAAGAGGCTGAGTTTTGCTACAAATGGAAGATGACGATACTGCTTCTATCTGCAGGTGGTGGTTGCTCATTTAATAAAAACGTAGAAGAAATGGTTGGCAAAAGTTTTATTGCACATTTTGAAAAGTATACTTGATAGGAAAAAATTAAAATTAAAAAAGACTTTATTTTGAGATAACTTTAGACTTAAAGAAGAGTTACAACAATAGTAGAGCAAATTCCCAAGCCTCCCCCTATGTTCACATCTTTTAAAAAAAAAATTTAATAATTATTTATTTTATTTCATAAAAAAATATGAAGTGCTCCATGAATTTGTCATCCTTGCTCAGAGGCCATGCTAACCTTCTCTGTATCATTCCAATTTTAGTATATGTGCTGCTGAAGCGAGTACTGTTAACCGCTTACATAACCATAGAGAATTTATAAAAATTTAGAGCTTTGATACAATCCTACTAACTAAACTTATTCAGATTCCTCCAGTTTTTCCAGAAATGTAATTTTTCTGTCCCAGGATCCAATTCACAATCCCATATTGCATTTAGTTGTCCTGCCTCCTTATAGTCACCTGGAATCTGTGCCACTTCCTCAACCTTCGCTGTCTTTCGTGACCTTGAGACCCTTGAAGAGTGCTGGTCAGTTATTTTGTAGATTGTTCCTCAGTTTTGCTTGTGTGTTTTCACATGATGAAATTATGATAGATTATCTGGAGTGATACCACTTAGATTTGTCCTTCCCAGTGCATTATATCAAGAGTGTTCATTATGATAGTATGCGCTAGTGGTGATGTTAACCTTGGCTAAGATAGTGGTGAACAAGACTGTCCAATGTAAAAATACTATTTTTCCATTTGTAATTATTAACTATGTTGCAGGAGATACTTCGAGACTATACAAATCTGTTTTTGCTTAAACTTTTGCCCACTAATTTTAGCATCCATTAATGGGTCTTACCTGCAGCAATTATTACTGTGGAATTCTAATAGAGATTTTCTATTTATAATTTATATTTCTTTTTAAAATTAAATGTATAGGGGTGACACTTGTTAATAAGATTCTATAGGTTTCAAGTGTATAATTCTATAAAAATCATCTGTATATTGTTTTGTGTGCTCATCACCCCAAATTTAGTCTACTTCTGTCACCATATATGTGGTCCCCTTTACCGTCTTTTTTATTTACTTATTTATAACAATATGGGCTCATAGATATTTATTCTTTTCTTTGGATTATAATCCGATACTATCATTGTTTCATTGTTCAAGCTCTTTCCAGTTGGCTCCTGTGCCTCTTTCTATATGCCTCATTTCCTACCCTTCTTTATAGCACCCCTCACTTTGGGGCCTCTATACACATCTTGTATTTTCCCTGCCCAATCCTGAAATCAACCCAAGGACCCTCTAGTTCTTTTTATTACAGAATGGTATTTAGAAACCAGATGAGCACTAAGTGTGCTCATTGCTGTGGGGAAATCTCTGATTCTAGTCCCTTCGGTGAAGAGAGCTAGGAAATACATTAATGTATATTAACTCATGCATACACAAGCATCTATATTTCTGTATCTATTTCTCTGTGTATGTTTGCCTTTCATGCATCCGCATTGATAGTTCTGCGTCTAATCCAGTGCCCCTGGGCTCTTTTGCCTCCTTTCTCTTTTGTAACTTCTTACTGACGGCAGGAAGCCTGGCCTTCGTTATCTGTGATATATTTATTTATTGTTCCACTCTAGTATACATGTAAATTTGTTTCACAATTCCTTACTAATATGCCTATGAGAAACAAATTCACAAACTAGGTCACAGTGCTTGTGCACAGTTCTTTTGGTCATGAACACATGGTATCCAGTTAAAGCACTGTTTTCCAAAGTTACTTCAGATCAGCTCCTTTCTTCAATGTGTTTATGTGGTTCATGTGTAATATAGTTTGATTCATTGGTCACAGCCTGCATTCTATCTTTTGTCCCATCTCCTAATTCATTTCATTTTTTTAAAAAAAATTAGAGTAAAATCTACTTTTTGTGGTATACAGTTCTATGGATTTTGACAAATGCATGGAATTGTGTGTCTGTCTCCACAGTTCCAGTCCTGTAGGACAGTTTCATCGCCCCCAAAGTTTCTCCATGCTGCCCTGCCCCCCAAACCCCAACCAAAGCAAGCTTTTGCTTCAAATATCCTGGTGTATGGTTTGGAATTAATTAGAATTAAGTAGAGTATTTTAACCATGTTATAATGATGATGATGATGATGATGTATCTGAAAGTCGGTAGAGTAAAGCTACGAGATGCTGTTGTTCTAAACTACGTTAGCGCTTAGATTTAGCCTTTAACTGGATCTGAATAGCTCAAAAACTACACCATGAATTTTTGTTGCTAGTTTTTCCCTCTTTGACTGTTTACATTAGGAATGTTCTGAGCAGCCCATCGTCCAGCACGGGTGCTTAGGGCAAAGGAGGGAAATGCCAGCCTCTCTCCTGCCTCCACGCGGCCGCAGGCCCTGCGCCTGGGGAGCAGGCAGGTTGCTGGAAGGGCCGCGGGGTCTCGGAGTCTGCCCACCCCACATGGCTCGCGCAGACAGCGCTGTGCATTTCTGCACGCAGTAGGTGATTTTGTTGCTATTGCGGGTGGTGGCGCATGATGGTGAGAGGGATGGGAGACAGTAACTGGCAGGGTGTTAGGAAGGAAATAAAAGAGACGCAATACATTTTAATCAGCTGGAAACAAGTTTTCAAAACCACTTTTGCTGATCATTATGTGGATTTTTTCTATGCTTAAATAGCAATCTCTCAAAGCATGCTTCCCGGTAGTTACTACCTGTGGCTACAAAAAGACACAAGGATGAAAAAAAAAACAACGCTCTTTGAGAAGATGCTGTCTCCCTGAGGCATAAACAAGCAGAGGAGGTCACGTCCAAAGCACTAAGTTTACTGCTGCCCTGGGCCAGCTGCCGTGTGATTCTGGGCCACCCACTACATGTCTCATACATTTCTTTCTATGTAAAATAAGCCACATAACGTGTAACTACCAAGGTTGATGTAATAATTACGCAAGTTCAAGCATACGTAGCACCTAATACAACCACATATGCAATAACAGTAACAATAACAACAGATATTATTAGTACTAGTATATGTGCATATTTTTTAAGTGGGAAATATAATTAATTATATGGGAGTAGCGGTGTTTAATATTTACAAATAATATTAAACACTTTTAAAAAACCATGATTACAAAGAACCTCTATGTGGACAGATCATTCAAATAAACTAAATAGTGTTTGTTTTTCAAAAATGATAACATGCGCTGATACATCTAAATTTCTGTGTCTGACTCTCCTACAGAGTGAAGTTCTAGAAGACTGAACCATGCCTTTTTCATATTTTTATCTCGAGGGCCTTCCAACAGTAGGCATAAGAAAACATTCTAAATTCAACTGAATAATAAATGTCGCAGGTCATAGAAAAGGCTAATATATAAAGTGAAAGATGGTTAGGAATGTCCTGGGTACATTAAAAATGTCCACATTTGGCCCTGCCAGACAGATAGCTCAGTTGGTAAGAGCATCATCCAGATACGCCAAGGTTGCAGGTTCCATCCCCAGGCAGGGCACATACAAGAATCAACCAATGAATACATAAAGTGGAACAACAAATAGATGTTCCTCTCTCTCTCAAATAAATCAATAAATTTTTTTAAAAGTCCACATTTTAGTACTTTGAAGAATCAAAAGAATACTCTGTCTTAGGAATAGAGAATATATAGTCCCTTTGGGTTTATACTTTACAGCAAAGAAAGCTCTGAGTATTTTATACAGAGGTGCAAACCTAAACATCATCAGCATAGAGGTTCCAGCTCAAGACTATCCTGAAATGACAGTGGGTTTCGGCCAATTTATGCAAGTCTGGCTTATCAGTAGAGTAGGCCTGCCAGTACTTTCTATATTACGACATTTGTAATTCAGATTTGTTCCCCAAACTAACTTCTTTGCCATAGTGTGACAATTGCAGCAGGACAGGGAGAAAAGCATTTTCCCATATCTCATGTAAGGAACCAGTTAGTGTTTTGAGGGTACCAAAGATCATGGCTCATCTGCCTCCTGGGGAGGTCCGAGGCAGCAGAGTCAGGCAGTGGGGGGTCTGGGGAAGGCTCAGAAACACAGTGGGACTCCCACAGGGCTCAGTACCAGACCTCACTTAACACAGCAGGAACAGAGAGGAAGAAAATGATAAACCCAAACAGTCACTGATGGGATTTGTTCATGAGAATAAATGAGAACAGATTCCCTCTCTGGGGATTTCCAAATACAACTGCTGGTGACCCAATTTGGGCAAGAGTTAGCAATTGATGGGATCCTTCATCATTACGGAATCCTGTTTTAAACCCAGGCTAGGTGACGTTATTTTACAATGGGTTACTTAGAAATATCAGTTAATTTTGTAAAGAGGATAGTAAAATTGGAATGTTAAGAAAATGTCTTCAAGTACCTTTTCTCAAGTGCAGTTTTAAAAGTACTGTTTTAATTCTTCCCACCTCTCTCCCCCTTTCCCTCTGAGATTTGTCAGTCTGTTCCATGCTTCTGCTAACCAAAGAACTTACATGCATATATCCATAACCTACGGACACAGACAATAGTGCAGTGAAGGCCTTGGGGGTGGAGGTAGGGGGTGGAGGGGGTTGATGGGGGGAAAGGGGGACATCTGTAATACTTTCAACAATAAATTTTAAAAAATAAATAAAAGTACTATTTTTAAAAATGTAAATATAAATTAGAGAAAACAAGCATTTATTTCATGTCTTGTTCATGCACTGTTATATAATGTTCTTATGAACTTTATGAAATATAATTACCTTAATATTACAGATAAAGAACCTGGGGATTAAAGAAGTGAAAACAAATCTTTAGCAGCGCATGCTCTTAGCCAAATTGCACGCCTAAGACCTGGAAGGATCTTCGAAAGGCTTTGGCCTAGTCCAGCCTTCCAACATTTCAGCTACTCACAGCTGTTCTGCAGATAAAGCAGTGGGTGCTCAGGATTTTCCTCCCCTTTTTTTGGATTATATTTCAAGATGAATTCTCTTTACCAAGTAGGAATTCCAATCCACGTGTTTACATCCAGGATCACAAAGGCACAAAGGAAAACAAAATGCTTCCGAAGATTTCCAAGCTGAACAGCACTGCTTTCCGACAAAAATAGAGACTCTCATTTGAGTAAATCGAGGACACTGAGATAATTACACGCTGAAAGGACTGAATCACAGTCCTGATAGGAGGAAAGCAAAAGCCTATGTAATTAAAGCGAACAGAAGCAAATATTCTTTTTTTTCTTAAAAAAAGTTCAGAAACAGCAGAGCCGGTGCTTGTGGCAATGGTCCAAATTCACTTCTGGTAAACAGGAATTATAAATACTTCACAAACAGAACATCCCGGATGAAAAAACGGATCTGAAAGGGAAGACTGCACCCACGGGCCAGCTTCCAGCAGGCTATCCTAACATGCTTCCCACAGTATATGCACTCGCTTGTCCAGAGGCAAAAGCAAAGCACAGCATTTACAAAGTCCCCACGCTGGGAGGTGTCAGTCCGACAGGCGGCACTTCTCACGAAGGCACTGCTCCCTTCTCCCCTGCAGGGGATGTCACAAGCCTGGCACTCTTAAATGGAAAGAACTCCACGTTACGTGTGAATCCTCAGTAAATAAATTATGTGCGTGAAAGTCCACGGGCAATGAATGTAACCGCTGGGGAGGGAAATGCGCAGGTCCTGCGATGGAAACCTGTTCTCCGGGCTTTGGAAGATGCTGGGATTGGTAGCAGCTCACAGCTGAAAATGTTCAAAGGCTCCAAACACCTAGAACCTTCAGAACGAGGAGCGAGCAACAGTGGTGAGAGGAGACAGACCAGAGGGGGACCCTCGAGAGCGGGAGTCAACCTGGTGTTTTCCTGAAAGTGACTCCACCTGGGGGACGCGTGGCTGGGACAAGTGACCGCGAGGGCGGCACTGGCAGCCAGGCGCTGAGGAGTTAGGTGCAGGGGCTACCTGGAGGGGGCTTCATCAGGCCAGGGAATTGGGGGAGCCCAGAGGGGGCTCTCAGGGGAGCCCACTGAAAAGTAAAAGAATGCGTCTGGGTGTCCAGCTCTCTCAGAGCGCCCCACACCATACCCCTTCCCTCCTCCGCGCCCCACTCTCCAGAGCGGGGAACCACAGGGACGTCAATTCAGGAAGAGACTGAAGCTTTGACATTAGGCCAGATGGACTTTTTATTTCCTGAAAAATTAAGAAACAACAAGAAACGAATTCTTAGTACCTTCACTAAGTGCAGAAGCCATGGGAACCGTGGATTTTAGCCGGGATTTTGGCCCGGGCCTGAAGGGAAGACGGGGGATAAGTGAAATACGCCAGCCAGCGAAAGACAAACATCGCATGATCTCGCTTATACGTGGAATCTAAAGAACTTAATAAACTGATGAACAGAATAGATTCAATGACATGGAAGCATGGATCAGACTGACGAATGTCAGAGGGATGGAGGAGGGCGGGTGGGTGGAGGGGGAGAGAGTAACCAAAGAACTTATATGCACATATGCACAACCCAAGGACACGGACAATGGTGGGGAGAGGGACCGGGGAGGGGGAAGGGACGGGGTGGAATGGGTCACTGGGGAGAAAAAGGGACATCTGTAATATTTTAAACAAAAATAAAATTAAAAAAAAAAGAATGAGCCCTGGAGATGCCTGCCCTGCTCCGTGCTCAGCCGGCTCGATCAGTCAGTTACAGTGCATTTTCACACTGAGGTGTAAACACCGGACGAACAGCCTCGTTAGCCACAGGCGCCACCTGGACACATGCTGACAATAATAAGCTTCCACTTCCCCATCATCAGGGCTTCGCGGAGACCAATTTACAGAGCTCCGCGTGTCCTTTACACGGAGAGACATGTATGTAATTATGCACACACAAATAAAGCGCAGGAATCCAGTTCTCTACACCAACAAGAAGAAATCCAACAGGCACGGTCAGGTCAGGCGATGCGGATTCCTCTAACATCAATTCAGCAAGTAATTTTCACCCAATGCTTGTGTACCCATTGTCCCAAATAGATTACATACTGGAAATTTAAGTCAGGGTTCTACAACTGAACACATTTTGCACATTTGAAAACTGAAACTACTGATAAGCAAAGTTTTAATACCCCCTTAAGGTGGCATATTTTTTTCTGTTGGTCCCTTGATGCTTAATCAAATCTATGTAAAAAATGAGTTTTCTATTGTTGAATAAAATAACTCCATTTCAATTAAGATAGAAAATGCTCTGATTTGTAAATCATAATTATAGACAAATTTTCTGACAGTGAGCTGACTCATTTTAACCTGCTTGTGATATTTCTAAGGCTGCTTTACATATCACATATCCACGTCACTATTTGATGAACGATATGTTTACATTTTCCCATTTAAAAGTCTGTTATAAGAAATTCCCACTTGTTGAAGAGAGCAAATTTTCAGCAATTGCAAATATCTGAAACATAATCATAAACCCAGAAGTAGGTGGAGAAAGGGCCTCTCTAAGGGTTTCACAGAGCTCACATAAATTACATTAAGAGGTCTGAAAAACATTCTTACACAATAGGAAACTTCAGTTGTAGCCAAATTACATTAATTGATTTAACACAATTAGTTATTTGGTTAGATTAAAGGCAGGTAAATATGAGGCGTAGGCAGTAGGTCTATTAATTGATAAAAATGCACATTTCATATTTAGAAGGAGGCAAACACTAGAATACAATCTCCAAGGGGAAAAAGTAAAAAGCAGAAAGAAAACAGAAAGACCGGCACAAGTCTATTTATTAAGATACCAAAAAATGTATACTCCTGAAAGGCTTCTGAGGGATTTCCATACAGAAAAAAATAAAACAACAAAAAATATTTCTTTGGATGTTCTTGAATCATCATAAAAATGTTTATTGGCAATTGGAAAAGTATATTTCAAGAATTTATAGAAATATAAATGCATTTTAGAAAGATGTATTGAAGAAAACTTACCATAATGAAAAAGCATAAAGAAAATACCTGTTGTGTAAAACATTCACTTATATTCACTAATTTATTTATAATGTCAGATAAATTAGATGTTACCACGTGTAATGATTCAAATTGGGTTTAGTATTTTTCTTGTCTTATTTATGGCTAAGTAACCATACCTACACTAAAAAATAATTGGAGCTCCTTATTTCTGTCATCACTGTTTCTATGACTAACGTAATTCCTTTTTTTAAAAAAAAAAAAGGTTCTTAAAGACTTGGAGTTGGCAGAGGGGATATAGGTGAAGCACAGAGGATTTTTAGGGCAATGAAAATACTCTGTGTGATGCTATAACATGTCATTATACATTTGTCCAAACCCATAATACATACGATACCAAGAGTGCATCCTAATGGAAACTATGGACTCTGGGTGATTATCATGTGTCAATTCCACCAATTCCAACAAATGTACCACTCTGGTGGGGGATGCTGACGATGATGGAAGCTATGGATGTGTTGGGGAAGGTGGTATAAAGGTGGTATAGGAGAAGTCTCTATACTTTCCTCTCAATTTTTAAAAATTAATTTACTTTTATTGAGATATAACTGACATAAAATATTATCGTAGTTTCATGTGTACAATATTATGATTCAATTTTTTTTATGATCAGACTTCTAAATATTTTTCTTAGCAACTTTCAAATACACAAAACAGTATGAACTATAGTCACCATGCTGCATATTACATCTTCAGGACCTCTTTATTTTCTAACTAGAAATTCGTATCTTTTTTTTTGTTTTTGTTTTATTTTTGTCTTCCTCTCAACTTTGCTGTGATCCTAAAACTGCTCTAAAAAATAAAATCTTAAAAGAAATGTTCTCCAGCCTCTCAGGAGAACTCCTGAACTCAAGCATGTGCGAGTAATTAAATACAGCCTGTTTCTGTAATGGGGAAACTAGTGTTTATCATGTATTTGTTGAAGACTCTTTATAAGCACAGCCAAGAACATGTAAACATGCCTCCTTGCTCCTGCTCCACTCCTACTCAGCCATGCTCTTTGGGGATAAAACACAATATGCTCAATAGGAAAAGAGTCATTTTAAAATCAGTAGACAGGGAATTTGGTCAGATTCTTTGATTAGGGATTAGCACTAATGAGATTTTATTCATATAAACTATCATATTAAGAGAAAAGACTCCTTTCACAGCTTTCAATATCAAATACACAGCATCATGAGAAAATGCCCTATTAAAGAAAACACATGATTTGAAACAAACTCTATTGTGACTTGGATTTCTTATCTCTGAATAAAATATACTAGTAACTGCTTCTGAAATTTGTCATATCTAGAATCCCTTGTATCAATTTTTTTACAGAGAATTCATGTTTTTAAAAATGTAATGAATCATACTGCAATTATCAACAATTAAAATCAAAGCTCTTTTTCATATAACACATAAATCAACATTCAGCGGTCAACTTTAAATGTCATTTCTGCTGGGCTTTGGAAATAGTGATTGTCATCATAATTCCATGAACCTCCGTGGAGATGACTAATGCTAACTCTTGGGGTTGCATTAGATTGAACTCAAGTGAAGATACTGTAATGTATATGGGTATTCTTGGAGAAAGATTGTGGGTTTTCTCAGAGAAAGATTATGTTCAATGCAGAATATCTTTAGAATTTACTTTTGATTAAAGGCACTTAAGCAGAGAGAATTTCTAGTTTTAGCAATAACTTGGGATTGCTTTCCTTAATTCCTGTTAAATCTTTGTGCCAAGTATTTTTAAAGGGAGGAAAAGAATATAGGTTGGGTGCCAGATGCTGTTTTGAGATATTATGCAATATATTGAATTTAATCCTTGTACTATGTCATTGGGTAGATAATCTTCAATTAGAAAGAGGGGCTTGGAGAGTCTAAGAGACTGACCAAGATTACGTAGTAGGTGAGGCATCGCAGACCACTCAGCTCTTTTCTGCCTGCATGTTGCCCATAATTTTTAGGTATTAATGGAATGAAATAATACAGATGGTCTTTTTTAAAGAGAAGCCAATCTGTTCAGCTCAGCACACATTGATTTCTGGTCTTGGTTATATTCCAAAGATTACATTAAATAATGACTACAATTTTGTTTACATTCCAGGTTTTACCTAGTACCCTGAGAACAGGGCCAACACATTATAAACAAAATACTAGGCTCATTTCAAAGTGGCCTGCTTGCAGAAATAAACTGTGAGAAAAATAGATTCTTAGTGGGCTTCAATTGGCAACTCACAGAAATCAGCCATTATAAAACAGTCCTACAATCACTATGAACAGAGTGCCTACTATGCACAGGCACTGCGCTGGTGAGGGGCAGGTACATCACAAAACCCACAGACCCAGGGTCACACGGAGGGATGGGCGCATGGTGCAATGAAAGTGCGCAATGGAGACATGACCTAGTCGGAGGATAAGGGCAGGCTTCCTTGGTAACTGTATTTGGAGATAAAAAGAAAGGATACATTTTAATATCTTAAAAATTTTTAATTGGGAGTTCATCTCATGTGAACTCACCATTTTATAGATGAATAAACTGAGGGCAAATCTACTCATTTTGGCCATAGGGTCATTAAATATATTGTGGTTTGTGGTGCCAGCCTCATTACAGACAGACAGATGATGATAGATAGATAGATGATAGAGATAGATAGATGATGGATGATAGATAGATGATAGATAGATAGATAGATAGATAGATAGATAGATAGATAGATAGATAGATGATAGATAGATAGATGATAGATGATAGATAGATGATATAGATAGATAGATGATAGATAGATAGATAGATAGATAGATAGATAGATAGATAGATAGATAGATAGATGATAGATAGATAGATGATAGATAGATAGATGATAGATAGATAGATAGATAGATAGATAGATAGATAGATAGATAGATGATAGATATAGATATAGATAGATGATAGATAGATGATAGATAGATGATAGATAGATGATATAGATAGATAGATGATAGATAGATAGATAGATAGATAGATGATAGATAGATGATAGATAGATAGATAGATAGATAGATAGATAGATGATAGATAGATGATAGATATAGATAGATAGATGATAGATAGATAGATAGATAGATAGATAGATAGATAGATAGATAGATGATAGACGATAGACAGACAGGTGTATGTGTATGTATGCATGTGTGTTTGTGTGCATATATACATATGGAATATGTTTAAGTGCATGTGTATGTAGATAAACTTTCAGGTGTACTTCTTTTTTTTTAAAATCCTCACCCAAGGATATGTTTTTATTTATTTATTTATTTGTTTATTTATTTATTTATTCATTTATTTTATGAATTTTTTTTAGAGAGAGGAAGGGAGAGAGAGAAACATGGATGTGAGAGGAACATAACTGGTTGCCTCTTACACTCACCCGGAGGGGGATGGAACCCTCACCCTAGGCATGTGCCCTGACAGGAGCCAAACCCACAGTTTTTCGGTGTACAGGACGACACTCCAACTGAGCCACCCAGCCAGGGCCAGGTGTATTTCATAAGGGCTGAAAAGATTTTCCTGAGTATAGCCAACTATGAGCCTGCCAGAAAACAAACAACAAAAAAATGTAATGGCTCCATAAGGACATTTAGACCATTAGAAAGAAGCCAGAGAGAGAAACGTTAGCCTTCTAACTCTCATACTGAGGTTGTGCCCACCGGCTTCTTTACTTCTGATATGTATATTGAAAACACAGAAGCGTCATCTGTAATGACCCTTCAACTGAAACTTATGCTGAGTACTTCGTATGAATATCTGGTTTCTTTATAACATCTCTATGCAACAAGTATGATTTTTATTCTATTTTTACAGAAGAAAGGACAAAGATGCACAAAGGTGGAGCTGTTTGTCTGGTAAGGCAGCTGGTAAGTGGCAGATTTGGTATTTTGAACCCAAGTCTGTAAAATTTTTATCTGGGTCCTTAACTATCTCCTGCCTCTCTCCCAAACCATTTTTGATAGATCTTGGAGAGAATCTCATTCTACATATAAGAACAATCATTGAAATCACAAATGCAAGTAGCAAAAATATTTGCTTTTAAGCTTAATAATACAACATTGCTCTCCACATACAGCCTGAAATTTATCCCAGTGTCAAAAATCAACACTACCACAGCCAGGAAGAAGTTTTCCTTGTAAGATTTGATTTTTAAACAGGTATATTCATTTATTTAAATACATCTACAGGTGCATAAAATCTATTTGAAAGGAAATACTCTCATTAGAAGAGATAACAGCAATATAAGTCAGACCTAAGTGTCTAAGGAAAGCAGCTCTGGCATCAGCTTTGAGCTCTGATCTCTTTACAATCTATACCCAGGCTGGGAAAATGTTAGAATGAGTGTTGCCCAGAGTCTCAGAGGCAGAAAAGAGGAAAAAAGCAGAGACGAATAGTGTTTTGCTTCCAATACAGCAGCTCTTGGCATGCAGGCCAGTGCTTCTCATCTGACGTTTGCTGGAGTCGTTCACAGCATAATCTCATCAATCCTCAAAATAACCTTTGGAGGGAAAGGAATCTCAGTGCCTAACGCCCCGCTTGGAGGCCTAGAGCATCTTGGACAAGTGAACCCGAGGGTCAGGCTGAGCGCAGCGCGAGGTCAGGCGCCAGCGGACCCTCCGATGCGCCACCGCCCGGCACAGCCCCGACGAGCTCAGCTGTCTTCCAGGCAGCTGCCCCCCCCCCCACCCCCCCCACCCCCACCCCCCGTCTCCTCTGATCCCAGCGGGGCATCAGCAAAGGTGCGGGCGCTGAGCAAACCCTCAGGCCCGCTTTGATGAAGTCAACAGGAATTTACTTTGGGGGTTTGTATTTTGTATGTGTTTGAATTCTATTTTTCAGCCACAGTTTACATTCAGTATCATCCCACACCAGTTTCAGGTGTACAGCAAAGTGGCCAGAAAGCCACGTACTCTGCAGAGTGGTCCCCCAGCTGCCCCAAGCACCCACCTGGTCCCATTCCCGTTATCTCTACATTATTGACTATTCTCCACGCTGCAATCGGCGTCTCTGGCTATTGCAGTAGCTACTCTGCAGCTACCAATTTTACTGCTTACCCCCTTCCCCTTTGTCACCCAGCCCCCCAACCCCCTCTCCTCTGACAGCTCAGTCTGTCCTCTGTATCTACGAGTGTTTCTATTTTGTTTTGTTCAATAGATTCCACATATAAGTGAAATCATAGTATCTGTGTGTAGTTTGTGTTTTTAAGGGCTAGCTATGCACACTATATCCAAATGATCTTTACTACCTTGTGCCTATAATAGTGACTGGAAAGCAACCTGGCTTAACGACGACTGGTTAGAACAACAAGTAAAAGTAATATCTATGGTTTTTGAATAGCTGATTAAAAAATTAAAGCATCAACTTCTATTGGTAATGAAACTGATGTGTGAAACTTTAAGAAATCTTTAAAAAATGATCTCAGAAATTAAACCCTTGGGAATCCCAAAGTGATCATATCATTGAGATGGGCAGCTTTTCAGGGACCACAGCATGCATTTCTTTATGGTGGCTCTGCAGACAAGTGCTCACTGTTATCTCCCTGAAACAGCACGCAGGCCCGTAGAGTAAGAGCATCACAGCAAGAAGAGCATATAAAAGTTAAGGAAATTTATATTTAGTGTTTCAAATATCATTTGAAGCCCCAGCTGGTAGGCTGGCAAGAAGGTATTTATGATTCAGACAACACAGATACAGCAGGCGAAGTTGCACAATGGCCCCACAATGCGGTGTATTTGGGATCTGGAGTCAGACAGCCTGATTTAAAATCCTATTGCAATTACTTATAAGCTGTTTACCTTTGGTGAGTTATTTAAGCTCACACATATACACATACACATATATACTTCAAAACTACTAGTAGATTTATTAAAAAGTTGGACACAATAATTAAGCATCACGTATTTAGGGTTATGGGATCTTTTAGTGGGTAACTTGGGTACTTCTGAATTATCCCTGTTGATATTCATATTTTTTGGATAATCTCAAATTTCCATTTATCAGGATGAAACACCTACTTGTATACAAAGTATAACATGCATTAAGAGTTTTCCAACTCCTTTTCTTACCTACCTCTCTGAACTAAACACACTGTCCTGAAAGGTAGAGAATATTAATTCTTTCATATATACTTTGCATGTGGCATATACAGATATTGTTGGATCAACACCTTCACAATGACAATGTCCCATTTATTCTACTAGCCTTGTTTAAAATTTCTGTCTTGGCTTCTGCCACACTCTAGCCATGTTATGGTATCTAGCCGCCTCAAGGTATAAGGAGGGGGCGTTGCCAGTATCCCTTCCTACTGTATATGAGGTTGAAATGAAAACAAATTCCAGAATCACTGGGAATGTAGGTATGGAATTAAAAAAATGCAGCGAAGCAGGCCATACTTCTCTTTCAGCCGTGTGGCTGCTATTTGTCTCTTCCATCTATTTTTGTCACTATTTTCCTAGTCTAAAATCTTTAACTCAAAGGAAGGACCCTCGGCCGCCCCACCCCCAATGATACATTTAAACCCTAGCAGGAGTAATGCAACACCCTTAGGAAGAAGATCTGCTGATTTTTATTTGAGAGTAAATTTCACGTAAAACTCTATGTGTATATATATCTAAATATATACTTTTCTTTAGAGAACTTTTAAAGTATGTGTATAGAAATATTTCTAAAAATACTAATCTCAAGGAAATGTTAAATCATTTAAGCCTGAAGTTATCTATGGTTACGCATTCATTCATTCAGCCACAAATATTTATTTCTCTCTTACTCTACACGACTCAGGATACCAAAATGAAAAACAAAAACAAAACAACTTCCTTTCCCAGTAGGGCCTTTTAAGCTAGTTAAGAAATAAAGAATGTTCTCAAATCATTATAATGCATTAGCTAAAGTAATTAAAGAATATGATATGTAAATACAACCAATCTCTTTAATTTCATACTGCTTTATTGTATTATCACCGTATTTCAATTAGCTTTAAGGTGTGCTGAACACCAGAATGTTCAAAAAGCAAGATGTTTTATTTTAATTTTAGGTCTAAGATTACAAAAAAAGAAAAATGTTTGAATTTTTCCCATAAAGCAAGGAAAGAATCATGAGTTCACCAGGCTTGAAATATTTTATGAACATTTAAGGTACGTATACACCCCAATATCCCTTTTCTGTTGCTGAAAAAAATGACAGTAGTTTCAAAACAAATGGTGCAGCACCTCACTGCGTGTGAGACTTTATAGTCCCAAAGCCCTTTCATTCCACTTCATCTCCACAACATTCCAGTAAGACAGGGAAGTCTTATTTTATTTACAAATGATGAAACTGAAGCTCAGGGTAACCTGTCTGAAGACATGTGGCTATTAAGCCAAAAAGCTTGATACATGCTCCCCATCTTCTGACTTTTTCTCTCTTTTATTACTGTTATTGTTACATATTTACTTAACTCCAATTGGTCACTCTCAGACACTCAGCTTTCCTCTTTATTTGGTATAAAAGTGAAGCTTCTGATTGCATTCAATAACTGTTGAACCCTAAGTGTGGAAGCAATATTTTTGCGTGGCAGTACTGAACATTTATGCCATTAGTAAGTAGGTTAATGTAAAAATCGAAGGAATGCATTGTCTTACAATCTTTAATAAATTATATCTTCTCCCAAGACCATTTACTAGAGCAAACTGTTTCTTATGTTCCGAGCCAATAAATAGGAGCACTCCAAATATTTCCACACGTATATAGTTTGACGTTTATATAGACTTCTGGAGGAATTAGATAGCAATTCCACATTCTATCAATATTTTACTTCTAGCAGTTCCAGGACTTAAAAACAGTTAATTTGATTATATCCAAATCTATCCTCTTATTTGCTGTGTTGTTGCAGTTTTATTCTACCATGTTGCTGTGCCTTTTGGAAATGTGTGCTATATCTACTGTGAAAGAGCTGACGGCTGAATTCCAGCTGAAAGAGCTGTTAGAGAGTCTAAGGCGATTTCATTTTACGAGGACAGACAAGGAAACAAAAAGCCGCGTAAGCTAAAGTCTGACCCCCACTTGGAGAATATTGGTCTTTACACAGAAGTTCTGCAAATGTGGGTTTTTCGCTTCAAATCTCTGTATCTCATTTCTCCTATCTGTGAACTTTATCATGAGAATATGCTTTGAAAACTTTATGCAGTATACTCCCCAACATAAACATTTTGGCAAATGCTATTATATTGATTTCAGTTTTGCCCATGGTGATATTTTTCTACTTAGCTCTATGTACTTTGCTATGTACTATGAGGTGAAATAAAACTGATTAGTTTTCTCACTCATTTATTAAAACTGTCCAAACTGGTCAAAGGATGGGCTCAACTCTTCTCCTGAAAATATGCAAATATCAAGTTTAAAATTTATTATTATTTTATTTTATTTTTTAAATATATCTTTATTGATTTCAGAGAGAGGAAGGGAGAGGGAGAGGGAGAGATAGAAACATCAATGATGAGAGAGTCATTGATCGGCTGCAGCCCGCAACCCGGGCATGTGCCCTGACCGGGAATCGAACCCTGATCGCCTGGATCCTAGGTCGACGCTCAACCACTAAGCCAGGCCCGGCTGGGCTTCAAGTTTACAATTTAAATTGGAAAGGAAATCTTCATTCATTTCCACGCAGACATCTAAATTTAAAAGACTAAGCCACACCAAAAAACTAGTTACTAGTTCACTGAACAAGTGTTACTTTTGGTATATGGTTATAAAAATGTGCCTTTACTGGTTTTCCAATTAGTTAAAAAACAATAGATGTGCTTATGAGGCTCTCTAAATGGTGCTGTTATCAAGAGAACATTGCATTGGTTTATTGTCAATGTTGGGCATCAGATTGGATTTCACACTGTTAAGTTTATATCTTTTAAAAATACATAGTTAAAAGGCATTGACGGATAGATGTATGGACACACTGACATATGACACGTGCCTGAAACCTCCAAACCCTTTCCCCTGCAAATAAAAAGGAATCAAATAAAAGTGACTTCCAATCTTTACCGAAGCGCCAATAAAACAGGTCCGAGCTTGGAAGCAGTCAAGATCTGGCTGTGTATTCTTACTGTGCAGTCCTGGCCAGTTTTATTTCTCCTGCTGAAGACAACTTTAACTCTACTAAGATTTATCTTACTTCTACTAACACTTCAACAGTATTGAGGATCTGTATATTTTACCGAAGTAGTAAAAGTTGAATTTATTTTTGTAAAACGGTAATAAATAAGTCAAGAGTACAAGCCTTTAGCCAAATAAATGAGTACTGACTTTAAAATTATTTTCCAGTTTCAACTTTCAATAAAATTAATTGTATTTAATCCCTTCAAAACTGCACTGACTTCTATAATTAATTGCATGTTTGTACCTAAAAGCTGTTTTTAGTTCATGATTTTTAGCCAGAAAAATAAATGGGGAACACAATGTGATGAACCAGGAAAAGCTGGATTTGGAGTACTCATTCATCCCAGTCTTTGCTTTTCAGTTACTGTGCCCTGATCTTGGCTCCTTTTTGTCTAAACACCCAATTTTCCAGTCTTCATTAGCAAGTAGCTTGATAACCCAATCAATATCCAATCAATTCTAGGAAAGTTCAAATTACTTAATTAGTTTAATAGCTGCCATTTCTTTTTAACATTATATGATAATGAGCGAATAACAATAATCCAAATGAAATAAAAATGTTCTTCATGAAAATCTTACCTACCTTATCTTTATTATGTATGTATAGGTGATTTTCATGAAGAGAAATATTTGCATAAATAATACTACCGTACGTTAATATTGAATAGAAAGATGTTTCTGAAGTTCCGAAGAATGTACTGTACTTGTAAGCCCATAAACTACAAAATCCAATTTTTCATTATATCTACTAGTAGTACATTTTTCTTAGACATGTGATCTTCTCAGTGTTTCTGATTCTATAACTGTAAAATAGATAATATACACACCAATATATATGTGCATATATACACATATAAGTTTCATTAAAAAATGTTAATGCTTCTACAAAAATTTAAAATAAGTGGTAAATGCCAAATTCAAATACTATAGTAGTAATGGTAATAATGTGACCTCTTATTGAAATAACAAAAATATCAAAGGTAATTCATTATTTTTTAGTTACAGAGGAATTGCCAACCAACATCTTACTTTAGAAAACACTGGTGAGGAGAAACACAAATGTAAGTAGTAGGTAATTTTTGTTTTCAAAATTATGAGATTCCTACCTACTAGCTATATCTGGAGCACAGTTTAGAGTATGTTATGTATCCCGGAACTTTAATCCAAAAATAATAAAACAAAGAAGTAGTAAAATGGTATATAATGCATTATGCAAATACAGCCATAAAATTACACAAATGTTAAATATCCAAGTCAGCAAAGATACATATTATACACTTGCCAAATAGGTCTTGGCACACCAGAGAGAAGAAAGACAAGTTCTATGAGAAAACTGTTCCATGTAAGCTCTTCTTATATTTTTGTTTAATATAATTAATGAAATTGAAATATATATTTTGTTCCTGACCACTCTTTTAGTAGCAAATTAATATTAATAATTTCTTCCTATGTAGTCCTACATCTTCAAATACATTTATTTCCCACATCTGGAAAGATGGTACACAGGCTGTGTGCCCATGTGTACATGTGCTCACGCACACTGTCTCTGATGATAAACCTGAACTTGGACATTTCTGTCTCTTTAATAACACAGTCTATCTAATGAGCTAATTAGTACTTATTTTTTCAACCTCTGCTAAATTAACTTAAAAGTGATTGAAACCTGGATAGCCTAACAGGGAATAAATGAATTTTCTATGACAACATGCTTACAAATAGAATAAAATATATGTACATCTTTTGGATATTTCATCCATTTATTTATTCATTCAAAAAATAAGTTTTGAGTTCTAGACTGGTAATAGACTCTGGTACTAGATTCTGTGGATGCTAAAATGAATAAAACTGAATACTTTTCCTCAACAAGTTTGCACTATGGTGGTTACTGAACTACCCATACAATTCACCTTTTTTCTTTACTTCAACTGTGATTTTCCTTTCAGAAAGTATAAAACATAAACAGGAACCAGTTGTTCAAATAATCAAAACACACCTCACAAGTCTTGTTTCTTTGGCAAGTGACAATTCCAAACTCTAGATGAACAAAATCAGTAAAATGTAAAAGCCGTTCATTGCAGTATGCAAATATTACTAAGTATTAACAAAGGCTTACACTATGTTACCCGAAGCAGAATGAACGTATGTTCTCCTCGGTGCGCGTGTGCACGCGTGCGTGCAAACACTTTAACTGGGTGGAATGTCTCATGTCCTCTCTGGGGCAGCTGATCTGAACAGTTATTGCAGATACTCCTGGAGACGGCTGCCCACTCGCAGCCCCCTCCCTTCTGTAAAAGTGGTGTTTGATGCCCAGTGATGCGCGTGTGCCCCCAGACCCTGCTCCTGCCCAGAGCTGACAGTGAGGAGCCTGAGTCGAGCTGGAACTCAAACCCCTCCCGGGAACCTCCCAGCTGCATGGAGGAGCCAGCCCAGGAGGCCACCGGCGGTCACCTATTGCAAAGGGCCCCACTGCTGCTGCGCCGGCGTCCAGAATGATCTCCGTTATTGCCACGCTTAGCCACGTTGCTCAGCTCTTCCTTCAACTAAGCAAACCGCCCAGTCTCTTCTCAATAAATCCTCAAAACCAAAGGGGCTGTGTCAATTCATATCACTTGTAAGACAGATAATTGATAAAATATGTAAGTAATGAGGCGAGGGGAAATGGAGGAACAAAATAAAATCACTCAGTCTCCGGCCTGGTGTTCATTACAGATGATATTACCAAATATGAAATGACAATTACCCCTTTAAAGAGCCTGGCTTGCTCAGAAAATATGAAAACAGGATTAAGAGTACTATTATAAAAAAGAAGCAAGGTACAACTTGTCTTTCTAACATTATAAAAATAAAGCAATCCTCAGTCTATTTAATTTAAAATGGAAGGTTAAAAAACTCACTTTAGTGAAAGGTTTTCATTTATAAATATCTTAGACTTAAAAGTTTAATCTATGACATAAAATAATCTAACATTGCTATACAAAATCCTTGGATAAATTTTACTTAAATACTATTTAAGTATTTAAAAAGAATCATTATCATTTAAGCCACATTTTGAGGGTGTTTTTTTTTTTTTAGTAGCAATAGACTATAACAGAGAAAAAAGAAATGGTACATAAATCAATGTATACCCAACTGAAAAAACGGAACATTGTGACTCGGGAAAAAGAGGAAAAATATCTCCTCGTGAATAAGGAAAGGCTCCAGGTGTTTACATTATAAAATCTCTAATATATCATCTTCTCATTACCACCATTTGTGGGGAAATATAGCAGAATTAGGTTTGCTGAAAGGCTGACTTGGATAGTTTGTCATGCTGTAGGGACCACGTGTGGGGAGACAAATACAGGTCTAAATAAGAAACAGGCCAAGTGCCCATCAGTAGACGAGTGGATAAAAAAGCTGTGGGACATTTACACCGTAGAATACTACACAGCTATAAAGAAGGATCTTGTACCCTTTGGGACAGTATGGATGGACCTGGAGAATATTATGCTAAGTGAAATAAGCAGAGAAAGACAGAGAAAGACAAATATCACATGATCTTGCTTATATGTGGAATCCAAAGAACTTAATAAACTGATGAACAGAATAGATTCAATGACATGGAAGCACAGATGAGACTGATGAATGTCAGAGGGATGGAGGAGGGCAGGTGGGTGGAGGGGGAGAGAGTAACCAAGGAACTTATATGCAAATATGCACAACCCAAGGACACGGACAATGGTGGGGAGAGGGACTGGGGTGGAATGGGTCATTGGGGAGAAAAAAGGACATCTGTAATATTTTAAACAAAAATTAAATTTAAAAAAAAAAAAAAAGGTGAAAATTTGGAACAAATCACAGAAACGGATTTTAAGTCCAAGGTACAATTCATGATAAGTCCCCAAGATTAAAAAATTAAATATTGTTTGGATATGTATCAAACTGTATCTTAATTTTTAAAAGCCTGCTCCAAAATAAGTATATCTCTGCTGTTCTGTTCAATGTTTATTAAAATTTGATGCTTTAAGAATTGTTGTATTTTTTTATTGGCACCATTCCTAATCATGTACAGACACTATTCAAGATTTCACTTCTTTCCCTGGCTGAGTGGCTCAGTTGGTCGGACATTGTCCCATACACCAAAAGGTTTCGGGTTCAGTTCCAGGTTAGGGCACATGCCACATGCCCTGGTTTCGGGCTCGATCCCCTGTAGGGGATGTGCAGGAGGTGGCCAATCTATGTGTTGCTCTCACATCAATGTTTCTCTCTCTCTCTCCCTCCCTCTCCCTTCCTTCCTCTCTAAAAATAAATAAAAATATCTTTTTTTTAAAAAAGAATCCACTTCTTTAACTTTTGTTGGGGACACTACAAACCAGAGCATTCATTTTTCCATTTTTGTATTGACAATTACTTGGAGGTTTGTCTGGGAGTTACACACTACTAGTCTCAGTTCCAGTTTTGCTAGTAACTACTTTTGTGCATTTGAGCATTTTCATTAACCTGAAATATCTCCATTTAATTTATTTAGCATGTATTTTTAATGAATTCCTACTGGAAACAAGAGACACCATTACATTGAAATGTGCATTTCTATGATAAATCTACATAACAAGATTTCTACCCACTTTCCTCATATAAAACTTTGTGGAGAATTCACTTAACATCCCTGAGTGCATATTAGAAGTGCAGCAGTGCAAGAGGGTGTAAGGGGAGGTTGGCTGCTTGATCCTCAAGGTCATTTCTGGTATTGACATAATAAGCACTCAATAAAACATTTTAAATCAGTAAACAAATCAATGAAATAATAAATATATGACTATTAGGAAAAGCTTTAGCAAATCATTAAACTGAATTAGGCATAAGCCTTCCTTCTTAAACAGCTTGTTTATAAGGAACTACATCTTTGGGGGGTAATTCAGGGTGGGCTCTCAGATCAGAATGAGGCAGGATAGCAAGACCCTAGGAAAATCCCTTCGCAAGTGGATTAGGGAAACTGAGACAGGTAGCTGAACAAACTGGCAAAGCAATTTACAGCCAGGTGCTTTGTGGCTATGTTCTAAGTCTAAGCTGTTGAAGATCTGTCTTGGCAGGTGTGGTACCTTTCCAGGTAGGAGGGAGTTAGAGGGCATTCCCTACAGGTGTACTAGCTTCTGTTCCCACCTCAGAACAGCTTGCAACTGATAGAACAGAGACACCCCAGGATTTGCCTGGTGGGACATTCACAAGATCTGAGAGTGGCATAGATACAAAGATGGTGACAATATTCCAACTGCCCAAGATTCTTCCTACTTCATGCAAGACGAGATCTGACCCAAAGTCAATGGAACTAAACAGCAGTTGAGTTTCGTGAGGGCATCTGAAGTGGTCCTTTAAGGAGTGTGACGTTACACAGGTGAACCGAGTTTTCCCTGAGCTCACTCAGATGCATGCTTTTATATGCTTGAAAACGATGGGTCCTGAGGAGTTGTAGCTCCTCCCAGAAAGTACTGCTGCAGAGTAAGCTGGAGGACATGTCTGCCTGCACTTGAGAAGCGTCTGCTATTAGTCCGTGAAGAGCCCAGCTAGTTTTCCAGGGACCACTTACACCTGAGACGGACCACGGAGCAGCACGGGCCAGAGGCGGGGGTCCCGGTCAAGCGGAGGCAGACAGCCTCCCTGGGCAACCCAGGGTGTCAGCTGTACCTGAGTCGGTCTCAACAGCAGCAAGCGCCTGTGGTGGCCTTCCCGGTGGGACTGAGACAGGCTTTCTTAGCTGAGACACCAAGAGGTGGTTAAGGCAGTCTTGGAGCATCCCAGGCTCCACCTACTGTTTGAAGCTTCTGCCCCAGCCTGCACTGTTCATAGCAGAACCTGCGTCATACCTTTATCTGCAGCCCTCCCTTAGGTCTTAAGGATCCCGAAACTTTACTGTGCACATTGGACTTGGTGGAACGGCAATCATGACTGTGGGAAAGAGCAGCAAGATGCTGCAGCACATCAACTACAGGATGCGGTGCCTCCTGCAGGATGGCCGGATCTTCATTGGCACCTTTAAGGCTTTTGACAGGCATATGAACTTGATCCTCTGTGACTGTGAGGAGTTCAGGACGATTAAGCCAAAGAATGCGAAGCAGCCAGAGCGTGAAGAGAATCGGGTCTTGGGTCTGGTTTTGCTGCGTGGAGAGAACTTGGTTTCCATGACTGTGGAGGGACCTCCCCCCAAAGATACTGGCGTTGCTCGAGTACCACTTGCGGGAGCTGCAAGAGGCCCTAGGGTTGGCAGGGCCGCTGGCAGGGGAGTACCAGCTGGTGTTCCAATTCCACAGGCTCCTGGGGGATTAGCAGGCCCTGTACGAAGGGTTCGGGGACCCTCCCGGCAGGTAATGACTCCACAAGGACGAGGTACTGTCGCGGCCTTCGCCAGCATTGCTGGAGTGCTAACTTGGTACCCACCAGGTTGGGGGACTCCCCCCACACCTGTGAGCCGGGCAACCCCCCCTCCAGGCATTATGGTTCCTCCACCTGGTATGAGATCACCCATGGGCCCACCAATTGGGCTTCCCCCTGATCGACAGACACGGATAGGCATGCCTCCTCCAGGAATAAGATCCCCTCCACCCGGGATCAGAGGCCCACCTCCCCCAGGAATTTGTCCATCAACACCCTAGGATATTGTCCTTAGTCACTCTTTTCCTACAATGTGTCTTGTAAAACTATGTAGAGTGTTTGTGAGATTCTGTCCCCTTTGCTGTATTAATATTCGCTAATAAATGCACAGAGCAATGAAACTGCAAAAAAAAGAAAAAAGAAAGAAAAAAGAAAGTCCCAGGTGCCTAGCAACGGGCAAAACTAGCACCAGACCTTACCCCAGGGTGGCTTTCCTCCCCTGACATATTGCTGGTCATGCAGTTTAGACACTCCTGACCTTTCCTCCCTACAGATAACATCTAGGCCTCAGTTGCATTTCAGCTCCAGGCCCAAAAAAGCAGCAAAGATAATGGCATCCTGCCCTGGCACTGCCCAATCAGTGGAGACCACAATCCTGAAAGGGCACACCTAGAAAAGCTGATGAATAGTCTATTGAGATCCTCCCCTAAACTCCCAGCCTTTAAAAACCCTCAAGGTGAAGGACCCAGGTCTTGCTCTTCCTCCTGGGATCACGCCTCTGCCTTTCCCTTTACCTCTCTCCTTCCCCCACAGGCCTGCATCTCCTAAACTCTAAGGGACCCCGTAAGACTTGCAACCAATGGAGCAATAGGCAGCTGGCAGCTCGTCCCAGGTTAAGCCCCTGAACCTATCCCCAAGGCCCCCTTTTCTCTGACTCTCCAGTGAGCTGACAGCTGTCCCTCTAACATTTCTAAAGAGCCAAAGCAGCACCACGCAGGCTCTCTCCTGTTCCTTTTTCTTTCCTAAGCCCTTCCTTATTTCACTGCCCCAGCTTTAATAAACCTACTCTCAAAATCACCTGAGCTCCTGCTGTGAAATCTTTCCTGCAGGGAGTCAAGAACCCACACACTATAGGTCGGCCCGAAGCAAACCTGCTCTGGGCCCGGTCCCCGTCCAGTAACATGACCACCAGCTCTGCCAGTCCTGACACCTACTAGCTCGCTGACCTTAGGAAAGTTCATTCTGGATTCCGGTTTCTTTATCTGAAAAATGAATTTAATAATAGTTCTCACCTCATAGTGTTGTTATGAAGATTCAATTAAATAATACATAGAAAGTGCTTAGCACAGCACCTGGCACAGAGAGTGATCAATAAGTGTTAGTTATTTTTAATACATTATATCAGCTTACCTGAAGTGAAAGATCAGCTCTTTGAGCTACACACCGATAGTGGCAGACGACAAATTGACTGCAAACATCACATACTACCATGCCTGATGAATGCATCTAGAAAATGTTTCCATAGGATCATACTATTCACGACTGTGCTCTCCGCAGGGAAACATATTATGGTGTGATCTTGCTTCCTATTATCTATCCAGACTTTTCTGCTTGGCATCCCTTTTGCCCTGCTATTTCCCTCCCAAATACCCACCTGGGGATGTTAAGTGAAATCCCCAAAGATCTTTATATTAGAAAAGGGAATAGAAATTTTGTTACAAAGTCTTTCATGCTGTAGAGGAAAAGTACTTCTCTCACACTTTTCCTAATGACAAATAGGAAATTGGCACAACTGAAGACAGCCCATCCTGTGAGCACCTGGACCATAATTTACAGTCAGAGGCATCAATTCAAAGCAGCAGAGAGATGCTTCAGTAATTATGAAATCTTCTGAAAGTGAAATAGGCAATTAGTGGATGTTCATCTTATTTTTAAATTTTCATGGGAAACTCAAGTGTATTCAATTCTTTCACTCGCAATTATAGGGCTAATTAACAGAACTGGTGATTCTCTGTGTATGATAATGACAGTTGTTGCTGGAAAACCAATAAAGAATTGCAAATGAAATTAAATTCAATATGAAAGTAGGGCACATTGAAGCAGGGGTAAGAAGAGGTGCTGGCAAGTTAAGTATTAAATAGTTACACACAATAAATGCTTACAGTTGCCTGGACATTTATATGCCAAGTACTGTTATTCAATGGGACAGTTATTTATACACTGACAAGCGTTAAACTTTTACAAACCTAAACTATGGCTCAAGTATATTTTCTAAAAAGTTCTAGATGTTTTAGGGAACCTATATAACATTAAATCATTTAACCATTCTTTATTACAATAGATGCTTAGAATCCAAAGATGAATGAAATGTAGTCTATGACTCATATCAAAATCGAGTTAAAAAAGCAGATACAGCAGCATCCATAATCATTCATATTCATATCCTTCTGGCCTTCCTGCTCTGACCTCCTTGCTCTAACCCCTCTGCCAGGAAGGCACCACTTTCGCTGGAGCCTTCTTGACGAGTGGCTATTTTCTCTCCTAAAAGCTCAGTACCATCAAGTATAGAAGTTCAGGAGGTGTCTTAACTGCCACTGCACATATTCCCCTTCTCCCCTTCACAAAACACCCAGTTTTGTCTTTTAAAAAATATATATATATTTTTAAATATGTCTATTGATTTCAGAGAGAGGAAGGGAGAGGAAAGAGAAAGATAGAAACATCAGTGATGAGAGAGTCATTGATCGGCTGCCTCCTGCATGGCCCCTGCTGGGGATGGAGCCTGAAACCTCGGCATGTGCCCTGACCGGGAATCGAAATGAGATCTCCTGGATCCTAGGTCGATGCTCAACTGCTGAGCCATGCCGGCTGGGCAAAAACACCCAGTTTTGAATTTCCTGTCATCAAATTATACCTACGATCCCTCCTTGTCACAGTCAACTGTGGCAACCCTGGACCACTGTCCCTCAGTTCTCGACAAATTTAACCCGTTTCCTGTAAATGTCTTCACTTCCGTCATAATTCTTTATAGTATCAACATCCACAAAACCCAACCTCCCAATATTCTGGCTTCTCAAGTCCTTAACCTCTTACTTCTAATAATATAAAAACATCACCACTTTACCTCACCCCTTCTCTCTTAAGCCATACTCTCTGTCTTCCAATAAATGCAACCCATAATCTCAATTTCCATTAACCCATCCTGTGACCACCATCATCATTATTCCAACTCTTTCAGTACCACCGCAGCTGTTCAACCCCTCGAGGGCCAACAGTTGATTGATCTGGTCATTATTTTACTTATGCCCTTACTTCCCTCCTTACTTAGTTTAAAATCCATGGTCTTTTAGTATAATCTTCATAATAATCTGCACCCACATCTATTGCTACTCACCTGACTGGCTCATTCAGTTTTTGAAAACACATCTGTAAATACACCCAACTCTCTACCGGCACGGCTGAATGGAGAGAAAAAACTGCCTTCCACGCCACCTTCTCGTCTCAAGTTGTGAGGCCAAAATACGTGGAGTCATCTCTGACGCCTATCTTGCTCTCACATCCCCACGTCCACTTCATCAGCAAATCCTGCTGATGCTAAGACATGCCCAGCATCCAGCCACTTCTCCCCCGTGTGCTGCCGCCGTCCTAATCCAAGCCATCGCGCGTCCTCCACGGGGGAGCGATGCCTGCTTCCTGCATTGCTCCACCACGGTATTGTCAGCACGCCGTCCTGAACGCTCTCCCTGCCCCCTGCCTACTACTAACCGTACTAAACTTTCTGTTACTCTTAGAGTTATCCAGGCACAAGTCAGCACCTTTGCCCTGACTCTTCCCTCTGCCTGAAATGCGCTTCCCCTAGAGAGCCACATGGCTCACACCCTGAGGTTGGACGGCATTTATAGTATCAAAATTAAGAAAACGGGAACCAATAAACAGTTCAGAGAAAACAGCAAGGACATGCGGATGGTTGATTTAGCTAGCTCTCATGCTCCTTACTTAGCTCTCTTATTATTCAAAAGGAGGAAGGTTCACCAAGCAGTTTCTGTGGCCCCATAATGTGCTATATCATTTTGGGGTAACAAAAGATTATACCTAGAGTGTTCTGGAATAACACCTAGCAGAGCTGTGTGTGAAATCAAAAGGAACAGAACTCAATAATCACCTATGTGTCCTTTAGAATATGATAAAAGAAAGAAAAACATGAATAGGGGTATTAAAAAGGAAGTGATGATTAACAGAACCTCTGACAGAAGAAGTAGAAAAGGCTGGTTTGAGGAATTATGGGGAAATGAGGGAAAAGATTCCTGACATTTGGTGTTGTTAGTCTCAGGGCATGGTGTGTCCAATTTTTGGTTTATTTTCCATGGTAGAAGCCAGTATGTGCTTGGGAACAATGAGAATTAATGCAACACAACTGAAAGCACATTGGGGAGATCTTAGAATAATATAAAGCATAATGAACAAGGAAATTGTTTAGAATTAGGAAAATAAAGGGCCCTGAACCAACGTGACAAGGGAGGGTACCCCATGTGAATCAGGCATTTCAGTTTAGTGAGCTGGAATCTCACCAAACTGGAAACACAGAAGAATAGCTGTGATTAAATAATGATGTGAGACCATAAATTTTGGAACATGTTAACAAATTGGATTAAATGTCAGACTAGAAGTTCATCTTTCTCTGATCTTTTCATGCTGTGGTGAAAGTGATAGCTGAGATAGCTTACACTTAATCAGCCTTTCTTGACTTATTAAGCTAATCAGTAAGGGTGTGAGGGACAGTCTTCGGTCCTCTGTGATCTCCACCCATTTCTCAGATGCATCCAAGAACAAAAAGCTGCCCCAGGGAAGAGGCACATACAGGATGGACCTTAGTGAGCTCCACACAATAAGCTACTTCATTTTACATAAAGAGCTTTAAGATCCCTGTAACCAGAATTGTCTGCAGAAAGGAACTGAGGAAGGGCCACTGTCCTCCATGGCTTGTTTTTTGTTTGTTTGTTTTTATAAGCATGAGACAGAGAGCTGAGAGCTACTACTAATTCTTCAATGAATTTTCAAACATTGGCAAGTGGGGACTTTTTACAAGCCAGTTAGTTCTAAACGTCAAAGTTGTTGGCCAGCAACAGTGCCCATCTTCCTTCAAAGTGAATTCATTCTTTCAAAGTAACAAACACTAAGTTTATATATTAGAGGCAAACCCACACAGGCATCACAAAAAACAACAGATTTTTAAACAAATTAGTTGTTCTCAGGCATTTTCATCTGTTGACTCAGTAGAAGCAAAACAATGGACATCGTTCAGGTAAGTGAGTTCCAGAAAGCAAGTTCTATTCACAGCACATGCAGATCACTGCACACAAAGTAAAAAGAAGAAGCAAAACGATGTATGCAAAGTAGAATATACGGATCCCTGACTGTTCAAAATATAAATATTCCTCCAGGCAGCTACTCAGGGAGGCACATCCTTAAACTTAACACAAAGGCAGCATGAGAAGAAGGGAAAGAAAACGGTGTTTCATATGCTGCATGATTGTTTGGTAAGCTTTCCAGCTTTTTATCTTTTCTCATGGTAAATGACTTTGTTTGGACTTAACTTTCTAGACCCTGAAAATTTGGAAGAATCCTGGGAGCAGCCGTTGCCCTTGGGAGCTCTCTCAGATCTGATTCTAGAGGAAGACTCAGGCATTCGCCGATATCAACATCATACACTCACTGTGTGAAATGTGAAGTCAATGAGTAGCGGACAAGACTTTCATCTGTTCCCCAAATAAAGTAAAATTATTTGAACTATTTTATATATTCTTAACATGTGTCATAGAAGTAGGTTTGCTCCTGAAACATGCCTAGAGCAAGTAAAGGCCATTTCAAAACCACCCACTTTATTCCACACACAAAACGGATGGCAGGGGAAGAACTGGAGCAGTAAATAGACCTCACCTCCAGTCCCGGCTCAGCCACTGGATAATTGCGTACAAATTCCTTAGCCTCTCTGTCAGCCCCAATTCTCCATGTAAAACGGACCTTACACCTATGAGACACGCCTGCATGGGGACAGGAAATAATATGTATAAAACACCTGGCACATTTTTGATCGTGTATGTGTGCCTAAAAATGATTGCTAACACAGTACTACTATTAGGAATATCTATCGGCTTATATGCTGCTAATGAAAATATTTTTAAATGTGAAATTGTCTCCAGCTCAAATGCCAAGACAGTAGTTTTTCTGTCTTTGTTAGCACATCTCTGTGTTCATTTGCCAAGTCTCCTACAATTCCTCTTTTTTTTTAACTCTAGAAATTTTATAGAAAATCTTTAAAATTTATACTGTTTCATAGAGGTGAGAAAATAAAAATCAAAAACATCCAAACTTCTAGTTATAAAATAATTAAGTCATTGGGGATGTAATGGACAGCATGGTGACTGTAGTTAATAATACTATATTGCATATTTGAAAATTGCTAAGAGAGACCTTAAAAGTCCTCATTACATATACACAAAGAAAAAGAAAACAGATGCAAACATTTAATATGGAAGACCAAGTTCAACTGTTGAATCTTAAGAGATTTTAAAATGCAAGAAAGAAAATAATGCTAAAAGAAGCCACATTCAACAAAATCCAGGAGCTATTTATTATCCACTGAATGCAAAATTATCTTCAAATGAAATCTGCTTTTTTGTTTGGGCACTGATTCCTATCTGAAAAAAAACCAACGTATTTTCTCAACATGCTTAAAAAATTAGATAGGCAAAGGAAAGTTAACACATACCTTGAAAATATGGTCATCATTTATTTCAGTTTGATATGTAAAAGAGTCTGACCAATTTATTCATTGGAAAAATTATAAACTGGCAAAAATGCAAATTAATAAAATAAATATAGTATGTTCTAACCTCTAGGCCTAATATTTAGAAATTAGGTTTCTGGTTGGTAGAAAGATGAATTTCCTTATAAGTTACTTTCATCTCTTTCTTTTAAATGAGACTTGGGTTTTAAATCTAATTAAGAAATTGAACTATATGCATGGGTTTTAAGGTTACAATTCACTAGGCTTTTTTTCATCTCACAATATTCTTCTCTCTTATGAGTTCCATTGGTTTGCACATTCACTCTCTGATGTGAATAAAATTAATTTTGTGTTCATAATGGTTTTGAGAATTCTTTCACTTCTTGGAAACCTTGGTAACATATTCTGTGGTACCCTTAAAATCAGAACCAGGATTTCCTAATTTACACAGCAGTTGAAGTAGGCAAAAAATGGCCCCCAAAAGATATTCACATCAAATTCCTGAAATTTATAAATGTTACCTTACTTGGATAAAGGGTCTTTGCAGATTAACTAAGTTAAGCATTTGGAGATGAGATCACCCTTGATTATCTGGTTGGGTTCTGTACTAGTCATTAGTCAGAGTTCTCCAGTGAAACAGAATCAGCTGAAGATACAGTATCTATATGCCTGTGTAAAATCTATATCTATCTATCTATTGAAAGAGTTTAAGGAATTGGCTCATGCAATTGTGGGGACCAGCATATCCAAAATCCATACAGCAGGGTAGAGGTAACAGTTAATACATTCTTAAGTCTCAAATTTGTAGGTCAAGTCAGCAGGCTGGAAATTCAAGTAGGTTTTTTTATGTGACTTTCTGAGGCAGAATTCCTTCTTCAGGAAACCTCAGCTTTTGCTTTTGAGGCCTCCAACTAATTGCAAGAGGCCCATTTACATTATTGATGATAATCTTCTTAAAGTCTACTGATTGTAAATGTTAATCACATCTACAAAATACCTGCATAGAAACATCTAGACTAGCATCTGAGTGAACAGCTGAGCATCATAGCCTAGTCAGGTTGACACATAAAATTAACCCGTGTCCTTAAAATATACACACAGAAAAAAACATACAGAGAAGAAAAGCACGTGAAGATAAAGCAGAGAGATGTGGCCACAAGCCAAGGAAGCTGGCAACAACCAAAGCTAGAAGAGGCAAAGAGCCACTTCTCTCCTAGAGCCCCAGAGGGAGCACAGCCCTACCCATGCCTTGATTTTGGAAATCTGGCCTCCAGAACTTTGAGAGAACAAGTCTCTGTGGGGGTTTTTTGTTTTTTAAAATATATCTTTATTAATTTCAGAGAGAGGAAGGGAGAGGGAGAGAGAGAGAGAAACATCAGTGATGAGAGTTGTCATTGATCGGCTGCCTCCTGCACGCCCCCTGGTGGAGAACGAGCCTGAAACCGGGGCATGTGCCCTGACTGGGAATCGAACCGCAATCTCCTGAATCCTAGGTAAATGCTCAACCGCTAAACCACGCGTGACTGGGCAAGTCTCAGTTGTTTTAAAGCCCAGTTTGTGGACTATTTTATGACTGCATAGGAAACTAATAGAGTAGCTATAAAGAGAAAATTAATACCTACCTCATCTCAGACAATTACTTTTAGCCAATTAATCTAAACCTCTTCTAATATTACTTTATGATATAATATGACTTTATCATTACAGGTATATTTTCACCTACCCATACCTAAAGGATAATACACCAATGCACATTTTTAAAGCAATGACCATCTTGCTTCTAGATTTGATAAAACTAACTTGATCAACAAATACAGGTTATTAAATATAGTGTAGGGTGGAAAGAATAAAATCAGAAATTGAGGAGTTTATCTTGAGTCATGACAGGTAGTGGAAAGAAGGAATGTAAAGGAGATCTATTTTAAAGGAAGATCCACTATGATTTAGTTGCCTCCAAAATGAATGAAATGAAGAGAAATTATGCATCAAACCTGACCAAGTCTTTGGGATTGGGTGATTAGAAAAACAGGGGTACATCTGACAAGAAGTTGAGCGGAGGTGCTGTGTGTGACATGCTAACCTAGGCGGAATAAGGGGAAGGTTTCGGGAGAGGGTAAGAGAAGAGGGCAGCAAGCATACATGATAAAGACTTAAGTTTGAAGTATGTTCAGTTCGAGGGGTTGAGTAAACATCTTGGTATGAATATTTTCATCAACAGTGAGTTAACACTGAAGAAGATACAGAGAGAAAACAAGCCAAGAATTATAGACGATTCCGTTAAGTCTTTTTTTACTTACATTAAAAGGCATTGTCAATCAACAAATGCAAAAGTTTAATGTGATTTTTTTGCCATCAGCTCTAAAAGTGAATAAAAAAAGCTATAAACTGTAATGATATTAATGAGCTATGCTATCAATGACAAATATTAGTATTATGTGATTATTGATAACATTTTTCTGCCAAAAGCAGCACATTCTGTTTTCTGTACTCTTTATAAGGAGCCATCCAAAGCAAAGAGAAATATTTTAATTTCAGAAAACAATGACACCAGTAACAGCGATTATTGTTTAATTACCTAATAGTGATTGGGGAAGTTATTTAATAGTAATTTATGACACATAATGTCATATGCACACAATATTTTTTACAAACAGCTTCAGAAATAATGTCATTTTATATAGTCAAAGAACTTAAGCCTCCCCATAATTTCAGGTGGTTTCCTTTGAAGGAATTACTAATAGCAAACACATATATAGTGTTTGTAGGCAGCAGGCAATGTTCCATGTGCTTTTTGTGTATTGACTCATATGGTCCTCTGAAGAATCCTATCAGGCAGATATAATTATTATTCCTAGTTTATATATGAAGATATTGAGTCACAGTGTAGTTAAGAATCTTGCCCTAGACCACACACCAATAGGAGTTAGACCAGGATTTGGCCCATAATCCAAATCACTAAGCTGTACAGCTCTATGTGATAATGCTGCTATAAATAAAGGCTGATATGCACTTCAGGAAAATGCGATAGGTGTGCAGAGCTGGTTTCTTTCTTTTTTTTTATTGAAGTAGAAACTAGCTGTAAAACAAAAAGACAAATTATGAGAGTCAACCTTCCATTTATCGTTTGCTTTTATACTGAGATCAGTGAAGATTCATCACTAGCTCCTTTTGAAGTTGCTTTTATTTCTTCCAAAGAAAATTCTGAAATTTCCTTTTTTTCTTGAACAGTGCTACAACCCAACTCTGTCAAAGCTCTTCAAGCAAAAGAAAGGGGGGGAAAAGCCCAAAGACGGGAACCACAACAAACAGAATGTTAACCAAAAGGCAGCACTTGTTAAATCAAACTGAACACTAAGCTGTCAAATGAATTGCTCAAGTTTTTTAGTTGTTTTTTTCTAAGTTTCATTTCTGATGATCCAGAACTTTCTTTAACCAGCTGAGTCAGAGAGTTTGTTTGAGTGCCAAATCAATGCCATCAGATACTTTCTGGGTCAATGACTCGAATCCAACACAGAGAAGTTAGGTTGTACAGAGGAAAGAAATTACACTATGAGGTTTTCAAGGCATGTCACACAAACCTCAATCCTTAGATGGGGCATTGCAGACTTTCCCCTCTCCTACCAAGGAGAGTCTTAATAAGCACCAAAGTCTAGGCAACATTAACTCTTGAGCTCAAAGAAAGAAAATCAACATCAAATCTCATCACCCTTCCAAATCTTTCTACTGGCATCATTTTTCTCTTATGTCCTTTCTTGGTGTAGGTGACCAGTTGCCCAATGACAGCTCTGCAGGGAAGGAATGAAAGTGCTGCTGCTGCCGTCACCCTGCATGAGCTCAGGCACCGCATGCATCATCTCTTTAAAACGCCCGGGGCCTCACTGGCACCCAGCTTGGAAAACTGAATCCACTCTCACCACAGTGCTGGCTGTGTGCGGCTGTGCTGCTGTGCTCCCAATGTCCTATTCAAACTATCCTTTGGGATGTGAAGGGAACAAAGGACTACTGCTAGGATAGCTGTGTCTTCTCATTTTGTGCCCTAAAGAAATTATTTGATTCCATGAAAATAGGTAAGACAGCTCTTCTAAGTAATAGCTGAAGAAACTCCTATGTCTCTTCTAATATTTCATCAGCACAAAAAAAGCCAAGGACTTAAGATATTTCCCAGTTGTTCCCAACTCTTCTTTGTACATCTGTTAGTGAAAATCACAGCGTACAAGGAAAAATCTATACTCAGTGATAACAACAGATATATTTAGACACTATAGCCACATATTATAAACTACAGAATGGAAACCAAGGTCTTATCTTTATAATACTTTTGTAGATTACCATATCCATAGTTAAAAATGACCAGTTTGACAAGGGGCAAATACCAAGACCTACTGGGAGAGAAGAGAAGAGGGCGTGTCAAAAACACAAGAGTTTTTCAAACAGTATTATCCAACTTACATTAGAAACAATCATGGAGGATCTGCTCAAGACGAGGGTCAGAGCACAGGCTGCACTTCACTTCTTGTCACAAATCTCTACAAATGACAGAAGATACAGACCCACAAGGAGACACATGCCCCACAGGGTGAAAAGCAGTGACATGAGATTGGAGTGGCTGGGTAGTCCTCTACCTCCATACACACACTTGGAGTGAGAAAGAGATGCCATGCGCTCCCAACCACATCTCCAGACCCTACCCGGCCCCTTGGAACAGTTAATGCCCCCGGTGGTTGACTACAATCTGTGGGATCAGAAAGCCCCTACACCTAGAAGACAACTACTAATATACTCCCCCCATAACACAGCCTAACTGCTCACACAGTCATGAGTCTGACTACAAAAAACCACTTCAGTAGTCACATAATATTAACAGCTATATTTATTAATACTAAACACTTCATTGTTCTCATAACATTAAAACTTAATGCTTATTGAGTGATAGGGATGGGGTGTGTGCTAGCTTTGCATATCTTAATCATTTAAATCTCACAAAAACCATGTGGGATAGGAGCTCTAATTGCCTTTAATTTATTGGTGAAAAACTGACACATAGAAATATGAAGTCTTTAATCACATCTCAGGCAGTGGGGCTCTCTGGACCTCATACTCTTGACTACTTCGCTTACTCTTGATTACTTTCCTAAACTTTTTCTTGCGCTAACTTGGAATCTCAATTACAAGGGTGAGCACACAGACATTTGAGGAAAACCAATATCATGAGAAACAGGTAATAAATATTAATATATATGGAAACAAAGTTAACAGACTAAACTGCTCAAGAATTTAGATTAGGGTTCTTTGCAAGGGTGCTTGATATGAAATTCCAACAACCAATAGCTGCCATTGCTGCAGTTCCGTCTTTCAGCTTCACGGTGTTTCCATTGGCCAAAAACACGCTAAGTTGTCTCTCAGGTCAAAGCATTCAAAAAGTAATGGCAAGGCAGATCCACCAGAAATGGACACTTGATTTCCACGACAAATAAGGTAATGCTGAATTAGCTAGTGGAGCCACTTTCTTTGTTGCTACATGGACATACACAGCAACACAAATTGGAACAGAGTGGAACCTGTCCCCTGTTGGCAGGGTCACCCAAAGGAATGGAACGATCAGTAATCATCCCAACTGGTATAATAATAAATTGTTTCAAAACCAGCTCATAACTGATGCCAAGTGAAAGCACTGTGTACTCATTAAAATACAGTATGATTGGAGAAATAAAGTACATTGGAAACCTTCAAAAATAATTTAGATTAAGTATACTTAATATCATCAGGGAAATAAGAGGCTATAACATCCACAGGAAAGAATCAATTAGCTTCCAGAAAAATGACAAAAGGATCATTGACATTTAAATCTCAAAAGACATGCTGAGTAAGAGAATGGGCACAGCTGAAGAACACATTGGAAGAGACAAGGAATGAAATACAGAGTGAAAGAAGAGTCAAAGGATGTGGAGGACTGATTCCAACATTTGACATTAGGCTTTTCAGAAAAAGAGAATAAAAGAACAAAGCAAGAGAACGTGTAAATAGAACAAAATGTCCCAAAACTGAGGAAAGTTTTAGCTTCCCAGATTTAGAATTCCCAATGAATGCTGGGTAAAATGAGTAAAACAGATAAATCATGATTAACTTTCCAGAGTTACTAAACATGTCTATTTCGCAGCTTTTGGTCACCTCAAAGTTAACACAATGAGAACATATCTAAGATTGAGCTCACCTAATCTAAAAAGACTCATTTAAATCTCCTTATTTCTATCATTAATATTAATGTTCTCCCAGTCCCTCAGGCTCCAAATGCACTGACCTCTTTAAGTTTTCTCTTTTCTGGCCATAATAGACTGAATTATGTCCCCTTCAAATTTATATGTTGAAGAACTAAACCACAACGTGATGGTAATTAGAGTTAGATGAGGTCATGAGGGTGGGGCTCTCGTGATAGGATTAGTGCCCTTATAAGCAGAGATAGCACAGGGCTTGCTCTCTCTCCACCATGTGAGGACTCGGTGAGAAGGCTGTTGTCTACAACCCAGGGAGAGAGCTCTCGCCAGAACTTGACCATGAGGGCTCCCTGATCTCAGGCTTTGAGCCTCCAAAGCTGTGAGAAAACAAATTTCTGTTGTTTAAGCAAACCAGTCTGGTATTTTGTTATGGTGGGCCAAGCTGACTAAGACATTTACCATATTTATTCATTATTCCACAGCTCTTCCAGTTATAAAGAACAGACTCACTAGGGCCTCACTGAGGGGCCATGGTAAAGACACATATGGTGTAAAAAAAGGTGATGGAATCATATGGAAGTTCACAATCAAAAGACGTCATAATCCTGGTCTCGCAA
The DNA here is from genome assembly GCF_054644295.1 of Miniopterus natalensis. Classification (NCBI taxonomy): domain Eukaryota; kingdom Metazoa; phylum Chordata; class Mammalia; order Chiroptera; family Miniopteridae; genus Miniopterus; species Miniopterus natalensis. The sequence continues at coordinate 24,393,250 of NC_142084.1, forward strand.
TTAGGAACTGGGAGATAGTTCTGTAACCAAGGCAGGATCTACGGATCTGAGACTCAGAAACATAAGAAATGATCATCATCATTAAACAGATTCAATTGTACTCTATGGGTTCCTTCTATAGATCTGCCTACTTAGTGTTCCTATCTCCAATTCCCTAATTCTTACCTTCCATTCTCTATAGCTTCTCCTTAATTATAGTTCTTGCTTCCTTACAACTCTGAGTTGCTGTGACCCATTTTGGTCCTGCCTTTGTTGTTGCCCTTGACGTCTATACCATCCACTTGTTATTTATAATTGATTACATCCTAGTTTGGTTTTCTTTACTTCTATTCTCCTTTATGAGACCGAGTCTATAAAAAGTAGCTATTTGTCTATTTATAACAAATTGTCTTAATTGGTCAATTTAATGAGAATGTCTCTTATGTAGGAATACATAAATTGTTGAGCGTGTCCAATCTTTAGGTTATCGCCTTCCTCTGAACTTGTAATATTTATCATTATACAACTGACCCAGCAGTTAATCATGGGTTTGCTGTCCAATTCACCCCTTGTTCACTGTCTTTCATAGCTATTAAATTTTTATATTTGTTTACTTATCATGGTTTATAGCTTGTCTCTTCTAGGCTTTTTTTTTTCTTCTAGAATTGGAGACTTTTCTACTACTTAATGTTACATGTTTATTGATTCGAGTTCATTTTACTCAGCCTTCGGTAGCTTTGAGAAAATTTAAGTTCTTCAGCTTTTCCATTTTCAAAATAAGGGTAGAAAGGAGCAATCAAAGCCTGTACATATTAGCTGATTACACTATTTGAGTATATTAAAGTACAGGAAGCCATGGCTAACGACATTGGCTCTATGAGAAGTCAGAAAAACTATTCCAAAGATTGGGTTCAGCACTTCTTGATTAGACAGAAATCTCTCTGTTTTTCTTTTGACTAAAATTCCTGCTTCTATTCTTAGAGCAGAGGAGGCCAAACAATAAAAATTACTATTGGCGGTGGACTGGTGTGACCAGTACCATGGGACCAATGCTTTGTCGCAAAACATTTCTTAGGAATATTTTTCTTTTTTTTCTTTTTTTTTAAATATATCTTTATTGATCTGAGAGAGGAAAGGAGAGGGAGAGAGAGAGATAGAAACATCAATGATGAGAGAGTCATTGATCGAGTCTGCAACCCGGGCATGTGCCCCGACCAGGAATCAAACCCTGATCGCCTGGATCCCAGGTCGACACTCAACTGCTGAGCCATGCCCGGCTGGGCAGGAATATTTTTCTTGATAATAGTTCCAAAAGGGAAATCTCCACAATGGCTATTATACAGTTAAGAATTTATAGAATTAGTGGATGGAGAAGGTATCTGGCTCACTATTTAACCCCCTACTTTCTGTGGGAACTGCATTCCCACATTGGGGTGAGCTCACAGGAGTCGTGACTGAACTTTATAGCAGATCACTACCTCTCACTGGGGATTATTGCATGGGTTCTAGAGTCAAGCTTAGCTAATCAGATTTATCTCTCCCTGCCATAGATTTGGGTGAGAGGAAGTTCACTACCTCTGTCTACTCGCTGCACCATGCTGGATGGAGGTGTGGGGATGACCGATGATAGCAGGGAGGACTGAGAGCCCGTGAAAATTCATCTGCAGAGGAAGGAAAGAATGACACAGATACACCTAGAAAAGCAGGGGGGGTAAAGTATTGCCCTTGGTTTGCTCCACCCTAATCCTTTCAGTACATTCCACTTTTGCTTTCAAATCTTAATGGACACAGTTGTCATTCTCGATTCTACTCCCAAATTTCTGTCACTTCAGTGTATTGCATCTACTTTTAGGTTGCCTCCTCTGGCAACTCTAATCCTGCATCTGGTTTACAAGCCCATTCACAATTTACCACAGCTTGCTCTTCTCTCCTTAGCTTCTCCAAAATACTTCATCAATTTTGCATTTCATTTTGATGTCTGTCTCCTGAACATGCCTTAAATATTACCTCCATCTTTGCCCAGATGTTTGCCCCTTTCTTCAGATGCCTGATTCTGCCTTATCACTCCAGGTAGTTAATCTTGCCCCCCTCACAGAGAATATCCCTGTCCCACCCCCAGCTATTTATGGCATCTTATGATAGTTTTCTAGATCACCCTTTTGGGCAATATTATATACATCCTTGCAGTGTCAGTTTTCTTCTCTGGTTTGTAATAACTTGATTGCAGTGTGAGCACTTCGGGCTACCGTGGGCTCCCAATCAGTGGATTCAGTAAGATCCAGGAAAGTAAAGCACGTTAGAAAGCATAAAAATTTAATAGAATCCTGTAGATAGATGTATAGTCTCTAAAGAACTTTAGTTTCTTTTTTATAATTAAACTTACTGTTTTTTGGTGATTTTCAATTAAATGCCTTGTACTTTACTTACTTACAGAAGCAGCATATAAATATATATTTACCCTAAAAACAAATCCAAATAATACAGAATTGCAAAGGATATAATATGAGGCCTCCCTTCACGCAGCACCCACTCCCATCCCGAACCCATTCACTCATCTCCACAGAGGTGATCACTGTGGAGAGCTGATATACATTGTTCCAGATCTTTTATTGATGATTTACTTGTAAACATGAATATGTTTTAATTTTGTTAACATAAATAAGATCATATTTTATAGTATTCTAAAACTTATTTTTTCTGTATAAGAATAGATTGTTTTTCTTTCTATAATACATATAAATATACCACATTCTTTATAATAGCTGCATTAATAGTCCAAAGATAGATGTATATCAAATAATGCTACCGTCAACTTATTGAGGGGCCTAAGTTACTATTGCAACAATGCTACAATGGAAAAAGATAGATAAATTATGGTGAATTCATTTGTCAGCTGAGTTTGGTGACAATACCACCAGTTGGTTTACCCTAGACTTGATGAGTCCTGATAGCCTATATGGGTTTGTCAATATTGAAAATTAGTCTATTTAACAGGCCAAATCCAATTCTCATTTTCTTGATCGTGAAGACAGGCTCTTATCTAGAATCTGATTCCAGCTATGTGTGATTCCAGTGCCCACATTTCTTTCATTTTTATCAGGATTCCAGTTAAAAAATTTTTTTTTAATTCTCACCTAAGGATATGTTTCTATTCATTTTTAGAGAGACAGGAAAGAAGAGAGACAGAAACACTGTTGTGAGAGAGATATCGGTCAGTTGCCTCCTACACACTCCCCAACTGGAGATCAAACCCGCAATCCAGATATGTGCCCTGACTGGGAATCGAACCCACAGCCTTTTGGTGTACGGGACCACACTTCAACCAACTGAGCTACCCAGCCAGGGCTAAAACATATTTTTTGTTCCTAAATGTTAGTGCTTATTAAATCTTCGTTAAAGGGTAAAATTATATAAGCAACTAGCTATTATATAATATTCATTAAAATTATTTTTTTAAGAAATCGCTGGTATTTCAACAAAGCAGATGGTTAAATCAAGATTTCACAACATAACAACAAATCTGCATTCTTTGTGTAGCACAGCAGTGCGCTTCCCTCTAGTTGGCAGATGGTGTCATTTAAAAACGCCCCCTTTTAACTATAATGTATTGTTTGAAGATACCACAAATAGAACTGGAATTATTTTTAAACAGGAAAATATAACAAATGGAAGCTAATTTGAATTAGTCTCACAAAACCTTTAAGAAGAGATATCAGAAGAAAACTGACATACAACTGGCAGCATTTATATAACCCTGGAAAGGAACGTACAAGCTGGAAGAGCAGCACGTAAGCACAGCCCTGCTAGAGCTGTATGTGTAGAATAAATGAAGCCCTGCAACACCGGGTGACTTAGGAGCAATACTTTCATTCTTAGTGTCCAAATATTAGGAAGACACAGCTTACACATCGTAGCCACCAAAGGTTCTCCTAGGTGCCTTTGAAGGGTGAAAGAAACAGACTTAAAATACAACGTTCTACTTTCAACTCCCCTGGCAAGGCATTCAAATAAACACAAAACATGGAGAAATTCTGCTATTCAACTAAGAGAGCAACATGACAACCAGTTTATTAACGCATTCTGCTGACTTTACAGAACTTTACTTCCTCCCATCTGTGAACTGCTCAGAAGAGGCAATGGTTATTGACAATCTCAATTAAGGCCATGGGAAGATCTGTAGGAAATGTTTTATCATTGATTGATCGCTGGCTGTGGAAGAGAACCACTCAATTATGCGCTAATTAATGAGTTCATCAAACAGCATTTTATCATGTTTACAAAGCACAGCCTCGTGTTTATCCTCAAGCTTATCCTGTGACTAGAGTACTGTGACAGCTCCTCTTTCAATTAAAATATATATTCAGCTTCAAATAAAACATCTTGAAAGGTTTTTCCCAGAAGTCTAGTCAGACTTCCTAATTTTGAGGAGCTGCTACATGGTGGCTTTTGGCTGAGGACAACACATAGGGAACATCTGAGAATGATTTCTTGTTCTTTTCATGGCATGTTCCATCTATCTGTAGGCAAAGTGTGAGAGGACACAGCTTTAACAAATTATTTTCTTTCATAAGAGAAGCCTTGTACGACGTAAGCATGTTCCCAGCTGACAGAAAGAGGAACTCCAGTTGCTGTCCATGAGAAAATTTCATAAAGTATCTTCTTGGAGTGATAATTTCTTCCCAGCCATGAAAACCAAAACTCTCAGCTCTGGCCAAATGAATAACATACTTGCTCTTTTACTTAGAAGCTCTACATCAAGTTCTAAAACGAGAGCATGGGGATGTATTAATCTATCTAATGACTTGGGCCAAATTATAAATGTTGTGAATTATATAGCCACAATCCCATCTCTTTTCCTGCAACTTTGGTCAAGGGGAAAAACTAGGGTTGAAAAGTGGGTTCCAGGCACAATCCAGATCTTAGCATCTATCCTCATCATCTCGTTTGCAATTGGAAGAAGATTGGGGAGAGAGAAGGGCTTGTGGAATAGGTAATAACAAGAGCAAAGAAGACGAAAAGGGGAAACAGAGGAGACAAAGGGAGGGAGGGAGGGAAAGGAAAAAAGGAGAAACGTGCTAGGGTACTGCACCTAGATCTGGCCTCGGTGTGGCCCTAAGTGAGACAGGAGTGCACTCAGAGACCTGCAGACGCACGGCCCTGTCCACCCGCTTCCACCGCTCCTGGAAGCTGCGCTCCATGCGTTTGAGGGGACACAAAGAGGGAAGAACTGCATGTGCTGAAATAATCATACATGGAGTGGTCCTTTTTCAGAGACCCACGTTGTAAACTATAATCTGTAAGATAAGGGAAGGACAATAAGTTGTAGAGCACACAGAAATGTTCATGGGGGAGTGGGATATACTTCAGGGAGTGGCCACATATTTCACTTTATATTAAAATGACTTTTTCCATCTTTCTTTTTCTTTCTTTTTTCTTAGCTTCCTTCTTTTTAAAGCCACGCATTTGCCAAGGAGATAAGGTTATACTTATTTTTACTTAAGATTTGCAAGTTGAAACAAAAAACCTGACAATGTGCAAAATGTTATATTAAAACTGAATTTATGAAAGTAGCTAAAACATGTGCATATGTAATGCAATGGCTTCATTCTATTGGATATGATTAGGGAACGATGAAAGAAAACAGTGATGAAAATGTAAAGTATTGGTCTTTATCTCCTGGTTTCTACAGTTCAGAGGAAGTTAGATATTACTGTTACAGTGGCATTGGTGAGAGTTCAGTATATTGCTTTTGAGGCTTTTTAGAATATATTATGTATGAATTATTTTTTTAAACTTCGTCTCAGCTAGTAAATTGCACCCGACAGTAATTTTCCTATTATACTGAAGTGAGATCTGATCCAGAAAAAACCTGGATAGTGAGCTAAGGATCATGATGGTCTGGGGTAGCCAATGAATTACTCTCTCAAATATTTTAGAAAACACTTTTTTCCTAGAATGTGGTACGCATCTTGTAATTGGTCAGGGTGCATTTATAGGATCCATGTGAATGGAGACACCTGTCTGGTATATCTTGATATCACACTCAGAACTCATACGGTACTTTATATATAGTAGGTGAAAATTAAATGTTTGTTGGATGACTGAGTCATTACTATTCCTAAAAGTAGTTAAATCTGAAGAGAGAAATAAGGTAAAAGGTGTCATTTCAATGCCTTCTTGAATATGAACACAATTTATACTGGTCAAAGACAAAGTTAAAAATATTTTCTCTTTCCTTTATATCATCCCAAGGGTTTTGTAGAAACAGATCTTAACAACTTCTCAAATATACTTTTAAATTTGAGGGGGTTTTCTTCTATTTACAGAAGATTTGCACCACTGAAACAGGATAGGAGAAACAAGGCCATGTTTTAATATTTTATTTTAGTAAATATTACAATTAATTTAAATCTAATCTCTTCAAAACAGATAACAAATGAACACACTGAATTTATTTATAATGAACTTGCCGCCAATGAAGGGTCACAAAACGCCTGAATTTCTAGACAGAACTTTTTTTTTTTAATCCTCCTCCGAGGATATTTTTTCCATTGCTTTTCAGAGAGGGAGGGAGGGGGAGAGAAGAAGAGGGAGAGAGAGAGACAGAGAGAGAGACAGAGAGAGAGAGACAGAGAGAGAGAGACTGACTGAGTTGCAACTGAGGTGCATGCCCTTGGCTGGAATCGAACCCAGGGCCCTTCGGTCTGTAGGCCAACACTCTAACCACTAAGCCAAATCGGCTAGGACCTAGACAGAACTTTTAAAAGTAAATTTTAAAAAAATGAAATTCTGATTTCATGCAGAAGCCTGTGTGAAAATGATTTATTGATGCTTAGATCTCCATTCATTTGAGAGGTCTGCCCTGACACCCTTCTGCAAGTTTAGGTTCCCTGTTCTTCCAATGTAATATTCGGGTATTGTAATTGCCAATTGATTGCATCTTTTTACTAGGTGGTAAATTCATCCAAGGCATGAAATATCATATTTAATACTGTATCTGCAGGTACAGCTTCAGTCAAATTACTTGTTCAACAGACATTTGGAACAATCACAAGATAAACTCTTTTAGCCTACAAGTTTAAGGTCATAATGAGAATGTCAAGTTTTGAAGCACCTTAATTACTAGCTAGATGGGTTTCCCCCCCACAATGACACTCTCTCAGCATCTCCTCAAACTTCAACCATTTATTTTAGCACACATCAAAAGAACAGCGTAACACGCGTGGCATTTCACTATTAACCAGTTTAATTTTTGTCATGGATAAAGTAGCTCACCTTCATTTGTATGCTACGTTGCTTCCTAACCTTCAAAAAGATTAGAAAGCAAGAAATCTAAGTTCCAAGTGCAGTATAATTTCTACTTCAATGTAATGTGATAATAATAAAGCGGCCTGCCTGGGCCAGTGCTTTTTTCCCTGTAACGAGGTAATTTTAAAGACATGAGTTATAATAGCTGTTTCCCGCTCTCCAGCCTTATCGGCCTCAATAGAGTTCAGGCTGTTGCTTACCAAATGGGCAGAAAAGTGCACTGATGTCACAGTAAATAAGACAAGGCTGTCAAGAGCCTGGCGCAGCTTGATACTCAACGAACGTTCATTCCCTTCACCCCTTGCCCTGCCCAGAGCACCGAGAATCTTCGCCGCAGCCGGGTTTGAAGCACACCCCGGCAGAGTTGGGGATCTTCATCCACTCTGAGGATACACAGCGTGTTCCTACTTACTGACATAAGAGTGACATCTTTTCTATCTCAGAAGACTCACCAGATTTTGCAGGATCCAGACTGAGGCGAATGAAAGGGGGAACGCACGACGCACCCACGTCTTTAGCCAGTGACAGTAGTGCCGAGGCCATGGCATCACCGTAGGCTCCCACGGAGAGCACCAAGTGTCTTCTGCAGCAGACACAGCTTCAGGGACACAGAACTGACTAGTCTCCCTTTCCCTTGGGTGTCTCAGGAGTACTGGCATCTTGCCCACATCCCTGGCCACCAGCAAAGAGCAAGCCTTCGGGTCCTACCACTCACTATCCCGCTTTCACCCCGCTTGTTCTTTGCACACTTGCTAATTCTCCAAGGCTCTGCTCCCTTCTAAACAGTCAGTGTGTCCTCTCAGACCCGGGCCTATGATCACTAAACTTCATCTTCATTCTCTTTTTTAAATTTTCCCTTCACTTTCTACACCCAAATTCGAATGTACCCTGAGCACATCAGGTTTCTTTTCTTTAAACCAGCCCTCCGTAGTGGCTGCTTTTTAACTTTCGTTTACAATCTATGTGCCTTGGTGCCAGGAGGTTGAAATGAGGGTCTTTGACCTGTTTTCCCATTTGCAGTTCTTTTAGTCCCATTAAAAACCCGAATTCCTCATGCTACCCAAATGCACCATCCACCAAATCTTCTCGCTAGGGTCATCTATCTAACTCAGGTCATTCATTGACAACATTGGTATCTTCTCTGTCATCCTTCTGAGTGACAGCAACATCCTATAAATGACCCTCCAGTACTCCGATGTCTTTATGCCTTGACTTAATCACCTCCAATAAACTTTTCCTATTTCCCTTCTCTGCCTCCTGTCCCCATAATAACACCGTAGTCCTGGTTTCCACCTGGAAATATTCCAGCTCCTTCCTCTTGTACACAGGAATGTCACTGACTACATCCTCTTACCCTCTGCGTTTACTCAAATACATAATTCACAAATGCTACTTCACAATGGCTTTCAGTGACCCTTCCATTTTTTCACTGTCCATCACCATCCCCTTAGCTTCACTTATTTCCTTATGTGGCTTTAATTCCATGGTCCATCATTACAGTCCATGCCTTATAAATGTTTCCAGTGTCTTGGCCCCCACGGAACAATCCTCACCCAGTTTCAACACAATTTTCTGCCATTATCTGCATCTGTGCCTGAGCATCTAATGTTGCTGGAAGAAATCCAACAGTGGGCTGACTGGTTCCACATTAGACTCACAAAAACAAACATCACATGGCACTCAAGACTGCCAGGAAATTCTTTTATGATTCCTAATAAACTCAATTTCCTAGTCTCTGAAATGATTATTTAACACATTTCCTTCTCCGCTGAACTGTCCCAATTCCTTCCCCTGCTCATTCTTACCTAATACTTATACTTTTTATATTACTGGGCAAATAGAAGCTATCGGGTGAGGATTCCCCCATCTTCCCACCACTGAATCTGCAAATCTGCCTGCATCTGAACACCCCCCTCCCCTCCTGTCACGATGGAGGAGTTCCTTCTGTACTAAAGGCCAGTTTCTCCACTTGTGCTCTGGATCCCACCTTCCCTGTTTCCTCCGGGGTTTTGTTCTCGCAAGGTATTATCTTTGCCTGGTAGCACGAATTCTTCCTTTCTCATAGGTCATTCTAATCCGTATGTGAAAACACGGTTAAGGGTGTTTATATCTTTAAAAAAACATGCATTTCCTTTTACCCCATACTCTCTCTAGCAGCCCTTTTTCTTCTTCCTACCTTATACCACAAGCCCTTAAAAGATTGCACTTTCTTCCTGTCCTATTTTTCCCCCTACCAACCACGCTTCAGTACACCCCAAGCTGATGTCCGTCTACCATGCTTCCGAAAAGTCTCATCAAGGTCCCTACCAAACTCCACGGGGCTAAATTCAGCGATGCCTCTAGCCGCATTTTTTAGCAAAAGCTGCCAGAGCTGACCCCTCTCCCCTTCTGGAAACACTCCATCTGCCGGGCCCGCAATACTACGCTCTGCTGCTTTTGATGCTCCTTTCTGAGGGACTCCTTGCCCCTCTTTCTTTGTTCTTTTTCCGTTACTCGACCTCCAAACAATGGAGTTCACTGATAACCAGTCCTGGACTTCTCAGGTTTTCTCAGCTTATGTTGTCTTCTCACAATAAACTTACGATCCTGGGCCCTTAAGTGCCATCTGAAAACACTGAAGATCTACATATGTCAGGATATGTATTTCTAACTCTGCTCTACTCTCTAAGCTACAGACTCACTTCAGCTTTGTACCTGACATCTCCGTATTGATGTCTAACGTGAATTTCAGCCTCGGCGTGGCCAAATCTAAGCCCTGGTTCCCGCCCTGAAGCTGCCCCCCTCATCGCCAGCGCCTCGATAAGGACCATCACCATTCACTCAGTTTGCTCAGGTAAAAAAATTAAGGTATCCTTGGTTATGCTTTTTCCTCCCTCTCCCTAAAGCAGCAAGTCCTACTAGTTCTATCTCCAAAATTTATCAGTAAGCCATCAGTTTTTCTTTCTTTCTACTATTAACACCCTCATCTGCAAGCATCTTGGTAGCGTGGCGATCTAATTTCTAGCTTTGTCTCCCTATTCTAACTCTCCAAAGAAAGCCAGAGAGATCTCTTAAAGACAGGAATCAGATTACAGTGCTTCCCTGTTTTGTTTTTTTTTAAAAAAGTTATTCACACTTCCACTTTTCTTACAATAAAACTCTCACATTTGTCTGAGAGACCTTGTGAGATGTGGGCACTCTCTACCCTTTAGCCTCATGCCCCAACACTCTCAGTAGTGCTTCGTGGGGTCACGTAACATCATTAGCTCCCTTCACTGCATTTTCAAGATTTATACTTGTTTGTTTTCCCATTTATTTGACTCCTCTACAAGGCCTTAAGTTTCACAAGGGCAGGAATCTGCTCTCCTGTTTACCTCAACATTCCCAGCACATAACACAGTGAAGGACACTGAGTATACGCTCAATAAATATTTGCTTAATGAACAAAATAAATAAAGAAATGTATGAGAACACACCTAATTCCTGCTCAAAGTCCTCATTTATAGTACACTTATTTGTTATAGAGCCACAGGGCTGACATTAGAGGCCTTGCATGGTGAAATGGTGTTTTTCAACATAAAAATACACTGATCTTAAATCTAGAACTAAATTGTAATGAAGTCCAGAAGCCAATATTTTTCACTACAGAAGTTTTAAAGACTGCTCTTGTCCCATGATCTTGAGCACCATGATAAACATCATAAAACCTGTGCATACGTGCCCGGCGGGGCGGCTCAGGGGTTGAGCGTTGACCTATGAACCAGGAGGTCATGGTCGGATTCCCTGTCAGGGCATATACCCGGGTTGCGGGCTCGATCCCCAGTGGGGGGCGGACAGGAGGCAGCCGATCAATGACTCTCATCACTGATGTTTCTCTCTCTCTCCCTCTCCCTTCCTCTCTTTGAAATCAATAAAAAAAATTAAGAAAAAAATTTGTGCACATGTAAGGTGCTTTCCAAATGATTTCTTAAACTAGTTCTGCTACATGACATCAAATACTATAAATGAATAACCAGTATTACATGTGACTTGCTTCTAGATTAGAAGGCAGTAGTACTACAAAAGATAATTATACTGTCCATGCCCCTCATTTAGGATTGCAGATGGGTCGTGTTTTAACACTTGATTTAGAGACAGTGCATGCAGTAGTCCTGTCTGCCGAGACAGATAATGCAAACAAACCTCTGTAGGCAAGATTGTGAAATAGAGAAAATATCTCAAGAAGCCTACGTATCTCCAATTCTAGGTCCTCCCCCTCTCCAAACATCCAAATCCATGCAAAACTCTCCTTTCCATCCCTTATCCCTTTATTAAAATCTATACTCAGGAAAAGACCTGGTGAGTCATCAACCTAGTGTTATAAATTATAGGATAGCAAAATAGGTGAGTTCTCCCCATCTGAACACTTAACATAATCTGAACATTTAACAATAAGGTTCCAATTTAGCAGAGCAAACAAAACTAACTAAAAACACACACACAAACAAAAAGTCAACTCTATCATGGGAGATTTTTGCGTTTCTGACCTAGTTAGTGAAGGAAGTCTTGAAGGCAAGAAGACTTCTTGTTAAGATGAAATTTAAGTCAAGATTGAGAAAAATATCTCAGCTTGCTCACTGGGTCAGCAATAGTTTTACCTAAGTTTCAGGTTTTAAGATAACTACCTGAGGTCAGTTACTTAAGTCTCAATGATCAAAGTTGGCTATGTCAGTTCTTGAGGTTGAATTCTGTAAGTTAAACGATCACGAGCCTGCTGAGGAAGCAAAAAAAATCAAACTGCTTTTCTGAACATATTTTTGTGTTTCTACTAATGAGGGTTAGATAAAATGTGGCATTATATCAAGCAGAAGCTCCTCTAGGGTACTCCACACAAGAAACAGAATAATGAATTCACGTTCATTTGCTCTATGAAGAGTGGGGAAAATTAAAGACAGCAATATACCACTTTGCCCATAATTTTGTCCTGCTAACTGTAACATTATATATTTCTCTACGTGATAAGCAAGTAATTGATTTTATCTCTAAAACATCATCATTTTAAAGACTTAAAACAAAACCTTATAGGGAACCTTTATCAAGCTTAGGACACAAACACAATATATCTTAAAAACAAACAAATATTGAAACTCTGTCTCATATGTGGAGGGTGCTGATCAAACAAAATGATGAGTTTGGCTTGTTAAAACCAGTAGACAAATATAATTGAGACTATGATGAGAATTTATCATTTTAAAACTGTAATAGGAGGAACAAATAATTCAAAGTTAAGAGTGTATGAATATTTATTTTGCCTTCATCTAATTAAAGATTTGCCTGAATAATTACTGTCTGGGGGGAAATGCATATTAGTTCGATGCTATGCTACAATACATTTATGTGCAAATTAAAATCTAGATGGTAGTAATGACATCTGGTAACAAAGGAGATTCTTGATTCTTAATTCCAAGCTTCCTTAAAATTTCTCAGGAAGCTTTAATCACTTCTACCATCACTGTTACCCTTTCTGTGCTCTTCCCAACATATAATTATAAAGACACAGGCATCCCTAAAAGATCTAAGAGATACTTTTACATTTCTTACAATTTAGAATGCAATGATTATACATTTAATTTCCATAATGCATTATTTATTTATATCTATATTAAAATATAACTTTATATTTTTCAAAATAAGCAAAATTTTTAAAAATTTTCAAAAGAGGAAAATTTAATGATGCTACATCAGTATTTTAAATCACTATCTGTGCCTTTCTCTTTCATTGAACCTCATCTTTACAGAATTAGGATATACCTTTGGAGAAAACACAATTTTATTATTCTGTCAGGTTAGTACAACGACCAGAGCTAAGTAACAAACACCTTTCTAGTCACTTCTGACATCCCTTACATTTGATCCTAGTGATGCAATAGTCTACTTGAAGAAATGCAGCATTCACACTCTCTTGAGTTGGGTTGCCCAGAAGCAAGTTCAGGTGCCCATATCTTATTAGGGAGCATTTTTGTGGAAAAGGGAGTGAGGGAAGCAGATGGAGCAGAAGGGGCTAAGCTCAGGGTGGTCTAACTGGAGTCTACCTTCCGCTTGATTTTTTTGGGGAAGCAACAGGTATCAATTGCCAACTGCATAGCAGAATGTACTTCCAACTTGAAGTAAAGAGGCCACCTTCTACATCCTCTTATCATTTGGTCATTGGTCATCGTGTGGGGAAGGGAAGACAATTCAACTCCTGTTGGAGATAGGCTGAGCTGCTGGCATTCAAAACTTGGAGAAGGGAGATTAAAGATGGCAGCGGACTGAGTGGAAGCTACACTGACACTCTCCCGGGACCAACTGGAATTACAACTAAAACAGAGAAAATCCATCCTGAATAATCAGCTGCAACTGAACATGAGCTGGAGAGCACCCTCATAACCAAGGAGGAAAAGTGGAGACTGCACAGAGACTGGTAGGAAGTGTGGAGGTGTGAAAGGGCTGGCTGGGCTCCCACAGGCAGTAGCTGAAGCTCAGCTGTGGGGGTTCCCACTGAGGACTCTGGGGCCTAAACCCCAGGCTGGGCTTCCCAGCCCAGAGCACCAGAACTGAGAAACGTGCCCACATAACATCTGGCTGTGAAAAGCAGCTGGGCTTCTGTCTGCCAGGGAGAGATGGCTGGAAATGCAGGCACCCTCTTAAAGAGCCAACACACAAAGTTTCGTGTGCAGCCACTCACCTTGGGCTCCAGCAGAGGGAGGGCGGAGTGGACTGGAGCTGTGTGAGGAGAATCTAGAGTTGTGGGCTCTGGAGATAGAGCTCAGAGGGCACCCCTCTGGATTCCTGTGCTGAGTCATTCCCCCAGACTGCAGAGGCAGACATTTACCTTCCAAGCAGCTTTTGCCTTCGGGGAAAGCAACTGCCCCACCCTGCTGGAAAACCTCTCACCTTACACAGAGGAGTTTCTACAGCCTGAGGCTCGTTAAGAGAATCAGATTAGTCATCCTGTAGGCAGAGGCAGATTTCAGAATGCTTTGAGTCTCTGCCTGTTCTGCTTCTGAATCTGGGCTTTGGAAAAGCAGACTTTGGTGTACATCTTGGTCCTGTCCAAATGCACCCAGCCCCAACAGAGGGGACCTCAAGCTGTAGGTTGTTGGGAGCTCCAAACAGAGTACTCAAGGACAGTCACAAACAGCGTCTGACACTGGAGATAAGCAATCTATCGGATATAGAGTTCAGAATACTGATTGTAGGGATGCTCAACAGCATGAAAAAATATATGGAAACTATGAAGAAAATTAAGAATGACAAAGAAGAAATAAAGAATACACTGCAAGGAATAAACAGCAGATTAGAGGAAGCTGAGGACTGGATCAGCAAATTAGAAGGCAGGGTAGAAAAAAAAATCACTCAGTCAAAGACCCAAAAAGAAAAGCAATTAAAAAACAGGACAGTTTAAGGGAGCTGTGGGACAACATGAAACATAACAGTATTTGCATCATAGGAGTGCCAGAAGAAGTCAAAAATAAGCAAGGTGTAGAGAGACTGTTTGAAGAAATAACAGCAGAGAACTTCCCTAACCTGGTGAATGAAAAAGTCACACAAGTTCAGGAGGCACAGAGAGTCCCAAGCAAGAAGAATCCAAAGAGGCCCAGGCCCAGACACATCATAATTAAAATGCCAAGAATTCAAGACAAAGAGAGAATCTTAAAGGCAGCAAGAGAAAAGCAATGTTACCTACAAAGGAGCTCCCCTAGGCTGTCAGCTGACTTCTCATCAGAAACTCTACAGGCCAGAAGGGAAGGGCATGAAGTACTCAAGGTAATGCAAAACAAGGATCTGAAACCAAGGCTACTCTATCCAGCAAGGCTATCATTCAAAATAGATGGTGAAATAAAGAGCTTCCCAGACAAAAGAAGGCTGAAGGAGTTTACCACCACCAAACCAGCATTGCAGGAAATGTTTTTAAGGGACTGCTGTAGTAAGTAGAAATAGAAGCACTGCAAGAAATGTTACAGGGACTGCTATAATATAAGAATAGAGAAACATAGGCATAAAGAATTAAAATGGCAATAAATAAGAACCTATCAATAACAACCTTAAGGATTTTAAGGGAGAGATCAACAGCAATACAGACATAGTCATGGGCTTTAACACCCCACTGACTTCACTGAATAGCTCTTCCAGACAAAAAGTCAACACAGAAACAGTGACTAAATGGCACACTAGATCAGATGGATTTAATTGATATTTACAGAACATTTCACCCCAAAGCTGCAGAATATACATTCTTCTCAAGTGCACATGGGTCATTCTCAAAGATGGACCACATGTTAGGACACAAAACCAGTTTCTACAAGTTCAAGAAGATTGAAATCATATCAAGCATCTCAGATCACAAGGCCATGAAATTAGAAATCAACTACAGTAAAAACAAAAACATTCAAACACATGGAGGCTAAATAACACGTTATTAAACAATGAATGGGTTACCAATAAGATCAAGAAAGAAATCAAAAACTTCCTGGAAACAAATGAAAATGAGCACACAACAACCCAAAATCTATGGGACACAGCGAAAGCAGTCCTAAGAGGGAAGTTCACAGCACTGCAGGCCTACCTCAAAAAGCAAGAAACATTTTTAGTAAACTATCTAACCCTACAACTTAAAGAATTAGAAAGCTCCCCTGTGAAACAGTCTGGACCAGGGCTTTTGTTTGCTGGGCGTTTTTTGATTACTGCTTCAATTTCATCAGTAGTTATTAGCCTAGCAGGTTTTCTGATTCTTCCTGATTCAGTTTTCCATGATCTCGCTCCTATGTAGAATCTAATAAAATAGATTGAGGAGCAAAATAGATCCAGAGACATAGAAGCATAGAACAGACTGATGAATCTCAGTGGGAAGGACTGAGAAGCATAGAATAGACTGGGAATCTCAGTGGGAGAGTGGCTGGGGAGAGATTAATCAAAGAACCTATATGCATATATGCATAACCCATGGACACAGACAATAGTGTGGTGAAGGCCTGGGGGGCGGGGGATGGTGGATGCAGGGTGGAGGGGATCAATGAGGAAAATAAGGGGGCATATCTGTAATACTTGTAATAAAGATAAATTTAAAATAATAATAAGTAAATGTTTTGTACCAAAAAAAAAAAAAAACTTAGAGAAGCTTGCTGAAGGGCTCACCTATAGTATAGGTGGGGCTCTGAGCCACACTCCAACAGCTGAGACAGCTAGGATCTTCCTTAGTATTGTATCTGTTCATCAATATTAATTTGATTCTGTTAAACAGCCAGCCTGGCTGGGCATAGCTCAGCGGTTGAGCATCGACCTAGGATCCAGGAGATCAGGGTTTGATTCCTGGTCAGGGCACATGCCCAGGTTGCAGGCTAGCTGATCAATGACTCTCTCATCATTGATGTTTCTATCTCTCCCTCTCCTTTCCTCTCTCTGAAATCAATAAAGATATATTTGAAAAAAAAAAAAAAAAAGAAACAGCCAAACAATTTTTCTGCATGAGCTTACTCAATATTATTTTCCCTTTTTAAAATAAATAGGCCACTTTGTGTATCTAATCATATAGGTGGCCTCCCAACGTGTTCTGTATGGAACACACACTGCCCCCAGTTTAGGAAGAGCTGGAAAGAACTACTTTCCCTCTTTCCTCGAGCAAACTGTCAACACAGGCTGAAAACTGCTCATTTGGGTGTTTAATGTAAGAATCACTTTTCGTGAAACCTAACAGTTTGCTCATTTTGAATGCCTATGAAGTTTCAAATTATTTGCCTTTCTAATTTCCATCATAATAGCTGCGCAATATGATTTACAGCTTTCCATGGATATTATACTGCAAATATTAGGGCCATAAAGCATTTATCATAAACCATTGGGTAAATTCTCCACTGGTCTGAGACTTCCCCAGCTCCTCAAAATTAAACATGGGCAAAGAAATGCAGTTTTGACAGCTCTAACCTTTTCATAGTCTCAAATACATATGATTATATGTCTGAACAATTTGGGGGAGCAAGTTTTAGAATGAATTTCTTGTCACACAATACAGAAATTGCTACTCTGGAAGACTGATGACAATCTAATGTTGACAGTCGGACAAAGAGAGCCTTCCCTGTGACTTGAGTTCACAGGGTACACTCTAAATACAAGCCAATCACTCAATATTTCCATGAAAATGGTTACTGATTAGGAGCTGAAAATTCAATTTATTTTGAAAGCAGCTTTATCTCTGATTTAATGGAAAGACATCCAAAGGCCTGGATGAAAGCTCATGTGCCAGGGCTCCCAGTTATCCACTTAGCAATTATTAGTGATGTAGTCTACAGAGCACGAAAATCCAGACAAAAGTTCAAAAGGTTTACAGCCACACTTCACTTTTCACATGGAAGAAATGGATTCATTTCACCTTATCCTACCTCCCTAAAAGTACACTGTGAGTGTCAAAATTTAAACAACTTAGGCTCACATCCAGAATCTTTCAAAGGGACTGGGACACCAGAAAAGTTCTTACAGGGCAAATCCCCTTGCGACAACTGCTGTTTAGGGGAAAAAAAGAAAATGTTTATACCAAGGGGGAAAATTCCAAATCCCAGACAATGACTGTAACACAATTCTAGTACCTGAAACAATCCTGTACAATTCTTTAGCATTCAAGAAAATAACTTCAGGAATATTATGAAACAATTACAAAGCTGTCACCACCCTCTCCTCCTACCACACACACACCAATCTATCATCTAGCACCTATTTTTATTTTATGAACTGTCCTGTTACTAGAATTCTCTCCTGGTAGATAATCTAAATAGCTATAATGTCCTAGGAAGAAAATCTGCCAGAGAATTGCCATCTTGTTCTTGGTGAATCTTGAGAGGCAAATCAAAATCCGAACAGTGTTCTGAAAATACTATAACTCTAAATTCTTAATTTTTCAAGTTTTTCTTCTATCTCTAATATTTTTTCGATGAACCATTATGTGGTAAAAGCGTTCATCGAAATGTTAGCGTTTATTTTACTGGTGCTTCCGTGTCTTTGAAAAAGTGTACCAGGTGGAAAAGGAGGAAAGACTGGGAAGTAAAGATAATCCAGTGACTGCTTGCCTCTCCTTTCCTAATAACTTTTCTTATAATTCTACTTAAAAAGAAGCATTCACTCTTAACCACAATAATGGAGCACGTACTGTAGAGCACAGTGCAGATAAGCATTCCCTGCGCAGCCTGCAGCATGCTCATTGTCTTCTGCGCCAGATGCAGAGGGAGCTACATCTGCAGAGGAACAAATGGCAACAATGAACTGTGGACAAGGTAGCGAGTCCCCACAAAATTATTTGCCTTTCTAATGAGCTGACTCACAGCGTCACTGAGGATTCGATGTGTTCCAGTCTTTCCCAATCTCTGCATGCAGGATATGAATCTATGCATGCAAAATCTCTACAGTATTTGCTCTTTTTACAAATACAAATTCATAACCATTTATAACAGAAAGCTTATCATGCCATTTTTAAGTAATAATTATGACCAAGGATAGATAGTAGAGTCATCCTGTTAAGAAGTATGTTTTCAAGTTGATTGACAATTGGCTATACTATTACTAGAAGGTAACAGACCAGTGCTGCTTTGTAACTTTCCAAGGAGGTAACCAAAAAGAGGCGCCCTTTTCACTATCACTGAATTCTGTTCAGGGACAAATGGCCTGGAGAGGAAAGGAACGGATAATCACACAATATTAATACTTTGCCCTTTTCCTAGGCAGAGGTATCTAAAGTGATTTCCTACAGATAAATACAGCAAATGTAAATTTCAGCAACTCCCTCTGCAGCAGAAATTAACCCACTGCAACAGGTATCTTTCAGGTCAGCAGCACTACATATTGGAGGAGCTAATGAAAGATCAAGCTCAGGTTAATAATATTTATCTCTCTTACATCCTCTCACAGCCATTTTTTAAGTCAAATAGCACCACAAATTTAGGATCAAGAGGCTAAGTGATTCTAAAAATAAATATCTCATTACCAATACTAATGACCTTGGATTAAAAAACACTTTGCATTCTTTTCTCTATACACGATCAAAATGACTGCCTTATGTGAAGGTAGAATTTGAACAACTTAACTACTTCAACCCCAAGGGGCAGGTTATCTGTCCTAGTGGGTCAGGCTCTGGGATACTAACCGCTGCCTACTATGAACCCAGCACTGTGCTGGGAACTTTGGGTAAT
This sequence comes from Miniopterus natalensis, assembly GCF_054644295.1. Classification (NCBI taxonomy): domain Eukaryota; kingdom Metazoa; phylum Chordata; class Mammalia; order Chiroptera; family Miniopteridae; genus Miniopterus; species Miniopterus natalensis. The sequence continues at coordinate 24,412,710 of NC_142084.1, forward strand.
TATCACCTTTTCCCCTTCATTAAAAAAAAATAAATTAAATAATGAGAGTGAATGATACTGTTAATAAAGAATTCAAAAATAGGAGATTATGAAGTGAAAAGGAAATGTCCCTTCTCTGTCTCATTTTTGAAAGGCAGCCACTATTAAGGTTTCATTACGTGGAATATCATAGGAATGCTATTGCTAGGGCAAAGGGCACGCAAATTGCCTTTGCTCCTCGACTTTCTCGTTGATTTAAAAGCTTTTTAAAATTTTTTTTCAACAAATTGAGCCTTTTGCTGTTTTATGTTTTACAAATAATGTTTCTGAATTGTCTTTTTCTTTTGATTTCACCAAATCTACCAACCTCTGCCCTGTTGGCACAACACAACTCAGCTTTCTGCACCGTCCTGGGCAAGAAGCAGGCGAGATGGCAGAGTGCAGGACTCCAAGGTCTGAGTTCTTCCTAACCGCCTCCTCACATTGTTTTCAATTTTTCCAGCAACTGTTTGGCAGTTTAACAAGGAACATGATTTTTTTAAGCAATAAACAAATCAACTTCATGTTCAAAAAGGAGAGCATCTGCTTATTTTTGCTTTTGTTGCTTGTGCCTTAGGTGTTGTTTTTTCTAGGAGTTGTATAATTTCAGATCTTACATTTACGTCTTTAATCCATTCCAAGTCAATTTTTGTGGGTGGTGTAAGATAAGGGTCTAGTTTCATTCTTTTGCATGTGAATATCCAATTTTCCCAGCATCATTGAGTGAAGAGACTGTCTTTTCTCCATCCAGTATTCTTGGCTGTTGTCATTTTTTTTGGACAATCTAAGGGAAAAGAGGTGAGTGCCCTTGACTAGTCGGATATTGCATGTTCAAAAAATTCTTGCAGCACACCAGTTGAAAATCACTGGTCAATATGTCTGCTTTTATAGTAAGGAGTACACGCTGTTTTGATTACTGCAGCTTTACAGTGTAGCTTGAAATCAGGAAGTGTAATGCCTCCTGCTCTGTTCTTTCTCAGGATTTCTTTGGTTATCTGCGGTCTTTTGTGATTGCATAAAAATTTTAGGATTGTTTCTTCTACTTCTGTAAAAATGCCATTGGAATCTTGATAGGGATTACATTGAATCTACAGGTGGCTTTCTGTAGTATTGTCATTTTAACAATATTAATTCTGCACAGCAAAGGAAACCATCAACGGAATGAAAAGGCAACCTACTGAATGGAAGGAAATATTTGTAAATCATATATATGATAAGAGGTTAGTTGATTCAAATACGTAAGGAACTCATACAACTCAACAGCAAAAAACAGACAATCCAATTAAATAGACATTTTTCCAAAGAAGCTATTCAAATGGCCAGCAGGTACATGAAAAGGTGCTCAACATCACATCATGCAAATCAAAACCCCAATAAGATGTCACCTCACACCTGTCAGAGTGACTATTATCCAAAGAAAAGAGATAACCAGTGTTGGTGAAGGTGTAGAGAAAAAGGAGTCCTTGTACGCTGCTGCTGGGAATGGAAATTGGTACAGTCATGATAGAAAGCAGGATGGTAGCTCCTCAAATAATTAAAACTACGACTTCCATATGAGGCACTGATCCCACTTCTAGGTGTATATCCAAAGGAAATGAAATCAGGATCTTGAAGAGATAGCTACACTCCCATTTTCATTGCATCATCATTTATAATAGCTCGGGTATGAAGAGAGCCTAAGTGTCCCTTAATGGATGACTGGGTAAAGAAAATGTGATGCATATAAAATGGAGTGTTATTCATTCATAAAAAGAAGGAAATTTTGCCGTTTGTGACAATATGAATGAACTGTGAGGACATTACTCTAAGTGAAATAAGTCAGAGAAAGACAAATGCTCTATGATCTGACTTACATGTGGAATCTAAAAAACCGAACTCATAGGAACAGACAGCAGATCGATGGTTGCCAGAGGCGGAGGGTGGCGGGTGGAGGAAATGGGTAAAAGTGATCAAAAGGGATAAACTTCCAGCGACAAGTAAGTTGTGGGGATGAAATGTACGGCATGGAGACTATAGTTAACAATACTATATTGTATACTGGAAAGAGAGTAGACATTAAAAGTTCTCATTACAAGAAAAAAATTATGACTGTGAGGCGATGGATGTTATGTAAACTTACTGTAGTAATCTTTGTGTAATATATACAGATAGATATATATTTGATATACACATATCAAATCATTATGTTGTACAACTTAGCTTATACTACTTTCTATAGCAATTACAGCTCAATGAAACTGGAAAAAATATACTAGAACAGCTAACTTGTCAGACAGAATAAAGGAGAAGGTAAATAGGACCCGCTTCAAAAGCAATCTCAGAGCATTTTAGATACTTTTTAAACGTGGGGATCTGGGTAAGTTATGACATGTAAACAGAAAAGGAAGAAATATATTAGGAAAATTGTATCAAGAGAAGTTAAGAATGCAGACAAAATAAAAAGAGACGGAAGATGCAATTACTGGAGGGTATGGGAAGGCTGTTGCTACTGTTTTTGCTCAGTATATCCCCTAAAGAGTGTAGGCTTCATGTGTATGATTTAACTAATTCTCCATCAAGTCCTGGAGCTAGTGTAAGGGAAGTGTGCGTGAATTATTGCCAAGTTGCATTAGAGTGTGGGACAACACTGAGATGCTAAATCCATCATCCTACGCTGCGTGAAGACAGCTGGTACCTCTGGAACCAAAGCTACTCTCCTCACTGGCCAGTGTGGAGCAAAGTGAGTACCTGTTAGCAACTGCAGCTTTTAAATTCAGGACGATCATGCTTGGCACAGTGATGCTCATGAACTACTTACTAAGCAACACTAAATGAACAGCAAAGTGAGTGATCAGCTCTGGGAAGGTGCTCCAGAATTATCCTGGGGATGTCAGTCTTCTGACCAGCCACATACTTTGTTCTTCATTTCAATGTCCTGACAATTAGCTGTACAGATGTTAGGATGTCATTTGCATTTAAAAAGAAAGGCATTTAGTCAGAAGCATTCATTTTCAGAGTGACTGAATATCTGATCTAACTATCAGAATTCTGGCTCATTTTCTGCTTCCCTTATTGTGAAGCATATTTTCCATGTCACTCATTTCTACTCACCTTCTCAGCATGACGTACAGCCTGAGGCCATCTAAGGCCTCACGGTGCTTTCCTTTAACTATAGCCAATTTAGTTTGTTTTTCTTTCTCCCATCTAGCAACACCTTGTATTATACAATTAGTAAACACTAAATGCATACATGATTATAATTAGATGGTAGATACCCTCATACTCTGGTAAACTCAATCTTTTGGTTGTTCAACCAAAAGTCTTGAAGGCCGGCTGAACTCCTGCTGTGTCATTCCCACTGTCAGTCCATCAGGAGCCCCATTAGCTCTCTCCTCAAAACATATCCAGAAAACTGCCTCCCCTGCCCTTTCTCCTCCACTGCTATGGCTGACCCAGGACACCACCACCATCTCTCACTTGGATTATTGTCACAGCCTCCTACCTAATCTCTCTGCCTCCTCCTTTGCTTCGATTCAGTATATGTTCACTAGATGTTGAAATGGAAGTCAGACCACTCTCATTCCTACCATCAAAATACTTCTACCCATTCCCACCTCGCTCAGCATCAAAGTCCTAGTTCCGACAGTGACTTACAAGACCTTTCCCGCTATGTCCCTACGACTCCCCCATGCCCATCTTCTCTGTGCACCTCTGTCCCCTCCACACCAGCTACTAGCCATGTGGGCCTCCCTGCTCCTTCTTTGATATGACAAGCAAGTTCCTGTCTCAAGACTTTGCTCTTACTGTTCTCCCTGCATTCACTGTGTCTGACTCATTTCCTGACCTCCATCAAGTCTCTACTAAAATGTTATTTTCTCAGTGACAGCTTCCTGATTTAAAATTACAACACACTGTTCACTCTCACCCCATCAGCATACTCTGTCCTGACATTCTGCTTCCTTTTTACATCAGAGCACTTATTACCAGCAGGGATGATGTTGTCTTTATTTGTAATTGTTATCTCAGTTTCCTTTTTTGTGCCTATGTGTGTTCTTTAACTATATCTTTATTGATTTCACAGAGAGGAAGAGAGAGGGAGAGAGAAATAGAAACACCAATGATGAGAGAGTCATTGATCGGCTGCCCCCCACTTGCCCCCTGCTGGGGATCGAGCCTGCAACCTGGGCACAGGCCCTGACTGGGAATCGAGTCTCAATCTCCTGGACCCCAGGTCGAGGTTCAACCGCTGAGCTACGCTGGCCGGGCGGGCTTTGTCTCTTTTGTTCACACTTTTATCTACAGCCCCTAGAACGATGCCTATACCATAAATATCTATTGAATGGATACTTTCCTGGTTTTGAAAGGAAACCAATTAAATGTCAATAATGAGAATGGTGACAAATGGTCACAATAAAATGTAGCTAAAATTGTCAGCACTCAGATTTCTATTCGGGAACTGAACCATTCTTTTCAAAATGTAAAGTTGCACCTCTTATAAATATGGGAGAGATGAATTCTGAATAACTTAGGAAGCTAATAATGACAGAGGCTCCCATAGGAGAATCATCCAAGATTAAATGATAAAACCTATTAGATATTCACTATAAAAGGAAGTAAAATTTGCTTTGATTTCATTTATATTCTTTGTAAACAATAATAGCAAACAAAACAAAACAGATCTCAGCTTCTGCATTATTCTGTAACATAAAAAAATAGAACTAGCCACAATTAATGTGTGTTCTACCTCAAGTGATAAACACCAAGACAATTTGCAAACAAGCATCTGGGAAACCTTACTGCACAGACATGTTTGAGCAACAGCCAAAGGCAAGATTTAGTTGAATGAGGCCAGTTATCCTCCTCAGCAATTTCTTCTTCTTGCAACTTACTAAAATGTATTTTCCTAAATCAGTAAATACATTTTTACATTTAAAACTACCTTCCAAACATGCAAAGAATTGCAAGTTGGATTTCTTGAATTTCTTCTGAAATAGTTCATTGTATTTACTCACTTGACCTAAACTAACAGTAAGACCAGTAATTGATAAATATAATTAAACTCAAGAGTTTTAAGAGAAAAAACTCATGGACATGAACAACAGTGTGGCGAATGTTGGGGGGAGGGAATGGCAGGGGGTGCAGGAGGGTATGGGGGGATAAATGATGGACAGAGACCTGACTTGGGGTGGTGAACACACAATACTGTGTACAGATGATGTGTTATAGAATTGTGCACCTGAAACCTGTATTATTGTGTTAACCAGAGTCACCACAATAAATTCAGTACAAAAGAAAAAAGTTTTAGTGGGATAAAAATAAAAAGAAAATATAAAATAATGTAAAAAGCATTTTAAAAGTCTACCCTACCTTTGGGCAGCCTAGGAACAAAAACACTGGGATCCTCAGACACCCAGATTCCAGCCCCTCCCGTTTACTAGTCGGGTTTGTGTCCCATCTATAAGGAATAGTGTAAGGGTTACAATTTGATAGGGTTTGCAAATAAAGTGCTCAGTAGTATCTGCTAGAGCAGTGGTAGTTATGATGATTAATGAAAACATATCAAAAGCATCTAATTCTTTCATCATTCAATAAAATTCCACTTATCACAAGATAAAGTTTCATGAGAAAGAATCAGTACTTGCACCTCTTTGGGTCAGGGAGACCCCAACAGTATCTCCTCTTTTCACTAATGCCTGTGCTCTCTGGGTCTAAACCCTGGGAAGAGTGACAAACTATCTCAGGCAAGTAGAAGAAAGAAGAGTTAAAGAGCAAAGGTAGGAAGACAGGAGTCAAATATGTGCTGGGGTAAGAGGGAGAAGAAAAACTTGGAAGGAAATTCAGAATTTTGAATTATTACACTAGATTAAAAAACTTTTATTACTTAACTAAGACTGTTTCATGACTAAAGTACACAAAGGATTTTTATAAGTATAAACAGAAACGCTAGGGGATTTCTTACAAATGGAGATGCCCTACCCAGCTTCCCCTCCAAGAAAGCACCGGATGCCCATATGTGAGGAGCGTGTGATTAGCTAACAGCCTCCAGCTGTCAGCTTCATCAGGGCTGCCTCAGCTTTGAAGCCAAGGGCACAGTCTTCTCAGGGTGACCCCCAGCACATGATTGAGCAAGACTCTGGTCAAAGGCCTGGCTATTTCCACCCAACATGAGACTCTTCTAAAGTGCTTTCTTCTCAAAGCTCCCTGTTGGGCTGGCAGAGACTTTGTCAGGGCTGCATGCATAACTGATGGCTTCCCTGGTCCAATCAATCCAACCTCTCCCCTTGTCCTCTCACAGATGTTAAATCTGCAGCAAACCATTTGTACTACTTCTATCTCAGGGTCTGCCTTTGGGAGAAACTAGCCTGTGACAGAACTTGTTTGAGATTCATCTTGGGAAGCTCCAACAAACTTTGGGCGTATAGGTTTATCCCAAAGCACTCATCGCTCTTCCATTTGTATTCGACTCCTTAGGCATGTTTTAGACAATCGTCCACTATATCTCTAAACTTCAGCAGACTCTTTTTATGCCCTCAGAATGGTCTCCTTAAATCCCCTCTCAACCCGAGGCGAAGTGGGCAGCCCTCTTTGGAAAGTGAGCGATCAAAATGCATAGTGGAGTTCTCTCCAATAAATCTCCTTAAAGACTCTGTCACCAGTCTCGGGGTAGGAGATGGCATCTAATACTCTTCTCATTTTGGAAATAGGGGGTGTTGAGTCATAGCAGGGTGCTGTCTTAGGGAACTCGAGGCAAGGTCAGCCAAAGTTTCCATTTTAACATTGTTACACAAGTAAACACAGCCTAACAAAATATTATTACATTATTAGACATATAATACATATAATCTAGGTGCTAAGAATACTATCTTCCAAATGATAACTATTTTAGAAGGGAAATACTCCCCTATTGTAAAGTTGTTACATATTTCTAATAATTGAGAAAAAAATAATTTGCAAATGGATCTCATAAGAGACTGTTGCTACAGGGGAAAGAACATACTACAGAGAGATGCAACAGATACATTCCAAAGCCAACGGTATGTAATTGAATAGTTGGATTTATGGACAGGAAGTACTAGAGGAAGAGCGATCAACCAGAAGTGAAATATAAGTTTGCTTTTACTTGGAATTTTAATGTTTCATTGAAATTGAAACATTAAAACACTCTGATTTAACAAGCCTCAAGTTTATCAAGTTACATCTAAGCTGAAGATTCTATTTTCCTCCTAAGTGTTTCTAGTATGCCTTTATGAAATATCAAAATGTTTGGCTTGGGCCCATTTCCATTAAAACAAGCTTAAATCACCCTAGTCGGTTTGGCTCAGTGGTTAGAGCGTTGGCCCTGGGACTGAAGGGTCCAGGGTTCGATTCCGGCCAAGGGCACGTACCTTGGTTGCAGCCTCGAGTCTGGGTGCATGGGGGAGGCAGCCGATCAATGTGTCTCTCACATCGATGTTTCTCTCTCTCCCCCCCTTCCACTCTCTCCGAAAAGCAATGGAAAAAATACCCTTGGGTGACGATTAAAAAAACAATCAATCAAAAAATAAGCTTTTATCAATAGACATAATTTATTTTTAAAATTAAAAACAGTAAATTATTACATATTTGCCCCAATGTCACTGTGGCACTCTCTCCCATGCTTCAGGAGGGAAGATATATCAATTTGGTTCACTTGTGTATTCCCAGCATCTTATATAATTCAGGTACACTGTTGTATAATACCCTGCATGCAGGGTAGTAAAAATAGTTTACAGGACAATGTACATGGCATTCACATTTTATGTGAGATATGTACCCCTGCAACCTCAACCAACTGAAAACTTGTGTAACTGACATGAATCCTGATGATCAATGGCAGTTTTATTGGTTTACTAGCCAAAGCAATGTTGCCATATGGAATATCATAAAGTATACAAATAATCACCCATCTTTGAAATTTTGCAGTTCTTTAAGAAGTAAAAGTTAATTTGTAGTTCTACTCTATTAAAAATTATGTAATTTTAATACACTGTGTGTATTGTCCCACACAGTGAGACAATAATACTGTATATTACACTATTTCAAATTTACATAATTCCAATTTGCATAAAATCCATTAAAGATGAGATACAGAGAAACAATAATACTGTATATTACACTATTTCAAATTTACATAATTCAAATTTGCATAAAGTCCATTAAAGAATGAGATAGCAAACAAGTATTTCTTGGATAAATAAAGACAATTAGAGTCTAATAATATCAGTCCTTGAACAGACCTTGAAACCCTTCATGTGTCAGTATGGATGCAGAAGTTAAGGACCCACCCAAAACACATAAGGAGAGAGTCCAGGTCTTCTTTATATACATTATCTGCCTTTTACCTTCAGTAAGCATTATTCATTTTTTCAAAGAAAAATAAAGGTCTGGGATTTCATTCTCCCAGAACGTGCCTATAATTCTGCTATATTCTAGCTATTAAAATTAAGAAAGTAAAATCTATTCCCTGATTTGCTTCTGTAGTACCAGGCAATTAGGCAAAAATCTATCATTTTTCTTGTAGCAAAATGTTTTGAAAGAAATGAATATGCTAATGAGTCTTTTTTTTATTAAATGTTACAGATGTCCTCCACTTCCCCCCCTTTGCCCCCCTCCACACAGCTCCTGTCCCAACCCAGGCCTTCTCTACGCTATTGTCCATGGGTTACACAAATATGCACATATGCTCTTTGGTTAATCTCTTCCTGTCCCCTCCACCCCCTTCCCCTCTGAGATCTGTCAGTCTGTTCCATGTATCCATGCCTCTGGGCCTACTTTGTTCATCAGTTTATTTTGTTCATTAGATTCCACATATAAGTGAGATCATGTGATATTTGTCTTTCTCTGACTGGCTTATTTTGCTTAGCATAATAATCTCCAGATCTATCCATGCTGTCGAGACGGGTAAGAGCTCCTTCATTTTACAGATGCATAAAGTCAACTAATATTTGACAAAGGAAGGAAGATCATACCATGGAGTAAAGATAGTCTCTTCAATAAATGGTGTTGGGAAAACTAGACAGGTACATGCAAAAAAATGAAACTAGACCACCAACTTACACCATACACAAGAACAAACTCAAAATGCATAAAAGATTTAAATGTAAGTTGCGAAACCATATAAATCCTAGAAAACATAGGCAATAAAACCTGAGGCCTCTCTCGTAGCAATATGTTTGCTGATATATCTCCTAGGGCAAGGGAAACAAAGGAAAAAATAAACAAATGGGACTGCATCAAACTAAAAAGCTTCTGCACAGGTAAAGAAACCATCACCAAAATGAAAAGCAGCCCCCTGTATGGGAGAACATATTCACCAATGACACATCTGATAAAGGGCTAATTTCCAAAATATACAAAAAATTCATACAACTCAACAAGAGGAAGGCAAACAATCCAATTACAAAATGGGCAAAGGACCTGAATAGACACTTCTCCGAAGAGGACATACAGATGGACAATAGACATATGAAAAAATGCTCACTAACCTAAGAGATGCAAATTAAAACCACAATGAGGTTATCACCTCACACCTGTCAGAATGGCTCCATCAACAAACCAACAAATAACAAGTGCTGGTGAGGAGGCAGAGAAAGGGAGCCCTAGTACCCAGCTGGTGGGGATGCAGACTGGGGCAGCCACTGTGGAAAATAGTATGGAGTTTCCTCAAAAAGTTAAAAATGGAACTGCCATTTGACTCAGTGATCCCACTTCTGGGAATATATCCTAAGAAACCCAAAATGCCGGTCAGAAAGAACTTATGCACCCCGATGTTCATAGCAGCACAGTTTACAATAGCTAAGATCTGGAAACAGCCCAAGTGCCCATCGGTAGATGAGTGGATAAAAAAGCTGTGGGTCATTTATTTACACAGTGGCATACTATGCTGATGAGTCTTAACTGCAGACCATCTTCACACCTTGAAAGGAAGGTTCAGAAACAAGAGAATGTACTCAGAAGCACTCTAAGAAAGTAGATGGAGAGAGTAATACTGAGTCCCCAGTAACTGTGCAAGTCTCAGTAAAGAGCCTACCCAGAGGGCGCTGTGGGATCATGTCTCAGATAAGAGTTTAATCATTTCAAATGTGGATTTTGGAGTTAATAATGTCAAATTACTACTAATATAACACTTTTCAAAACAGTATTTAAAAACCACTATTGAATTAATGGGTTATTCTTAGAAAACAAAATAATTAACAGTGCTATTAGAATTTTTCTATTTTTGACCCAAGCACCAGCAATTATATCAGAGTTGTGACACAGACTCCTTTGGGGAAATTAACTCTGAAATGGAGTTTTAATAATAAAAATAACTACTGAAGCCCAGCTGGTGTGGCTCAGTGGTTGAGCATTAACCTACGATCCAGGAGATCGTGGTTCGATTTCTGGTCAGGGCACATGCCCGGGTTGTGGGCTTGATCCCCAGCAGGGGGTGTGCAGGAGTCAACAGATCAATGACTCTCTCATCATTGATGTTTCTATCCCTCTCTCCCTCTCCCTTCCTCTCTCTGAAATCAATAAGGATAGGTTAAAAAATAACTACTCAACTTCCTGATAAAAGGAAACTGAAATCATACTGCATCCATTGCTAGAAGAAATTATAAACATATCAATTTTTAAAAACTCATAAAAACTATGAAGACAGTATAAAAATCAGTGGTTGCCAAGGTATAAGGATGGTGATGTGGGATGAATAGGTAAGCAAGACAGAGGATCTTTAGGGCAGGGAAAATACTCTGTATGGCACTGTATCTGTGGATATATACATGTCATTATATATTTCTCTAAACCCATAGGTTGTACAATATCAATAGTGAACCCTAATGTAAACTATGGATTTGGGTGATTGATGTGTCAATATAGGTCCATCAGTTGTAACAAATGTATCACTCTGGTTGGGGATGTTGATCATTGGGAGGCTAAAATTTGCTAAGTACAAGGCAAAGCAGTTTCTTAAAGCCAGTGTAATACCCCCTCCCACGTCTCAGGAAGTACCAAGGTGCTAAAGACTTTACCATGGTGCCTGGGGCACATGCTTAGTCGGAGTTCCTGGAGGGGCTGCAAGGGAAAGTCACCTGAGGGAGTGACCCTCAGTGACAAGGGCCATAAATACAGGAAATGAGAGGACTAAGCATCCTGCTGTCCATTACGTTTTTAAAAATTTATCTTTATTGTTGAAAATATTACAGATGTTCCCTTTTTTCCCCATTAACCCCTTTCCCTCCCCACCCACTCGCTACCCCAGGCCCAGGCCTTCCCCACACCATTGTCTGTGTCCATGGGTAATGCATATATGCATATAATCCTTCGGTTAAACTCTCCCCACCCACCCACCCACCCTGTCTTCCATCTGAGATTTGTCAGTCTGTTCCATGCTTCTATGTCTCTGGATCTATTTTGTTCATCAGTTTATTATGTTCTTTAAATTAGATGCATACACATACACAGTCCTTGGAAAAAAATATTTTCTTCTTACAGATTATTTTTTAAAAAGTGAACTAGCCAGTATTTTAAATCTTTATTGTTGAGAACAGTACAAATGTCTCCCCCTTATTTTCCCCCTAGCCCCCACAACCCTGTTCCTGCCCCGCCCCAGGCCTTCACCATCCTCTTGTCTGTGTCCATGGGCAACGCACATACACATGTAAGTTCCTTGGTTAATCTCTTCCTGCCCCCCCGTTCAGTCTGAGATTCATGTCAGTCTGTTCCATGTTTCTGTGCCTCTTGTTCTATTTTATTCATCAGTTAATTGTGATCATTAGATTCCACATATAAGTGAGATCATGTGATATTTGTCTTTCTCTGACTGGCTTATTTCGCTTAGCATAATCATCTCCAGGTCCCTCCTGCTGTCCCAAAGGGTAAGAGATCCTTCTTTTATACAGCTGCATAGTATTCCACGGTGTGAATGTCCCACAGCTTTTTTATCCACTCATCTACTGATGGGCACTTGGGCTGTTTTCAGATCTTAGCTATTATAAATTGCACTGCTATGAACATAGGAGTACATATATTCTTTCTGATTGGTGTTTCAGGATTCTTAGGATATATTCCTAGAAGTGGGATCAGTGGGTCAAATGACAGTTCCATTTTTAATTTTTTGATGGAACTCCATACTGTTTTCCATAGTGGCTGCAGCAGTCTGCATTCCCATCGTCAGGGTTCCCTTTCGTTCACATCCTTGACAGCACCTGTTGTTTGTTGATGGTAGCCATTCTAGCAGGTGTGAGGTGGTAACTTACTGTCATTTTAATTTTCATCTCTCTGATGATTAGTGACATTGAGCATTTTTTCATGCGTGTTTTGGCCAGTTTTATGCCCTCTTTGGAGAAGTGCCTATTCAGGTCCTCTGCCAATTTTTTAATTGGATTGTTTGTCTTCCTTTTGTTGAGCTGTATAAGTACTTTATATATTTTGGAAATTAACCAGTTATCAGATGTATCATTGGCAAATATATTCTCCCATACAGTGGGTTCTCTTCATTTTGGTGATAATTTCTTTTGCTGTGCAGAAGCTTTTTAGTTTGATGTCTCATTTGTTTATTTTTTCCTTTGTTTCCCTGGCCCTAGGAGATGTACTGGCAAAAATACTGCTACATGAGATGTCTGAGATATTGCTGCCTACGTTTTCTTTTGGGATTTTTATGGTTTCACATTTCTGAGGTGGGTTTCCAGGACAGCAATTCGTGTGTGTTGTGTCCTTTTATTGATTGATTGATTGATTGATTTTAAAAAGAGAGAGAGAAAGAGAGAGAGAGTGAAACACCTATTTGTTGCTCCACTTAGTTATACATTCATTGGTTGATTCTTGTATGTGCCCTGACTGGGAATTGAACCTGCAACCTTGGCCTATCAAAACAACTGAGCCACCCAGCCAGGGCCTGTTGCATCTTTTAACTAGAACACCCTTCACTGCATTTTTCACATGGCTAACTTCACTAGGTCTCAACCTATAGGTTATTTCTTTAGAGAGGGCTTCACTGATTGCTCCATCAAATTCAAATTAGGACTCTTCTATTATTATTTTTTCTCCTGAAGACAAGTCAAGTTAAGAGGCCAGCAAACCAGGAGGATGCTTGGAGCACTAATCCATAAAGGTCCCTGCTATGACCCTGGAAATGAGTATTACACAGTGGAGAAAATATGTATTTATCAAAGTCCTTCTCAAGGGAAGAACTATTTTATTTTACACTCTACAACCTGTTCTAGGTCATAAATCAACCACTCATCAAACATTTGCTGAATCAATTCATGACTGTAGAGTCATAAAACAGAATTCAATCAAAGTTCTACCACACTCAGTTTTGATCCTGGAACTCTGAAACTCAGATAACTGATTTGTAAAATTGGAATTAAAATAATAGCAGCCCATCCTATTTCATGGCACTTTTTAAAGGATTAAATGAAATGGTAAATGTGAAAAAGTGTCTTAACTCTGTAGAACACTTTTTAATATTTGTCAACATCATTAACTTGCCCAGTTAATTCCTACTGAGGTCTCACACATTTCCTTTTGCAGAAAGGATTGGAACTGGGGTTGGAGGCCACTTCTGTGGTCAATAATATTAGTTACCTTTTGAATCCCCTGGTTACTCACTACGTTTATACATAGTCATTTACAATGGTAGGAACCAGTCAGAATGTGCCTGCCTTAGACTGCAGATTCTGATGGACACTGCCTCAATGTCTTGCCTTGTATTAACCAAGGAAAGGCTAAATAAATAGAGACCAATGCAACGGGCTTTCATATATAAAAGATTTAGAAGAACTACTGCCATTTTGAAATTTTATCAAACTAATTTAAATTGGAACCTATCTCTACTAGAAAAGCTGGGGGGTGGAAAACTTGAAGATATGTTACTTCTCATGTGGAAAGAATTTAGATCCCCCTGGGGGTGGAGGTTACACAATTAGGAGCAAGAGCAGTTTTCAGTGTCTCTGGGCGATCTCTCACAAGGAAGAACGGGAACAGCGCTGGAGCACAGGGGGGCATACGTCGGATCCAGAAGAAGCATCTATACTGGCTGCATATTATATGTGCTACGCAGCCAAGGTGCCCTTCATTGAATTTATCATTCTACTCCCTGTTCAAAATGCATTAAAAAATAAATTATAAATTAAGCTTGACTGAACAGGGTGTTAAAAATAAGACAAGATATCATTGACAGAGACGATAAATAGTAGAATTGGTACTACGCTCAAATAGTTTCCTATAATTGAAATTTTTGCTAGGATCAAATGCAAGCTATGTAATATTACTATCCGTGGTAGTATTAACAGCAGCAATTCAAAACACAAGTGTACACATGAAGACCAAAAGAGTTAGCATAATTCCTAGTCACAACCACTTACTAAGATGACAGATAATGCTAATATATGCCAATAATGTCAATATACTGCTGAACAGTGTGACTCACAAGCACATGAAAATCAAAGTTAATAACAGCCAAGGTATTACAGCTGGTACAGGCAGAAGAGATATTCACTGATCTTATGGGTATAGAACTAAATTATTTTCTACATTAATACTATAAATCAAATGATCAAATCAATCCAGTCCTCATGGGAGGCAGTATTTCCAAAAGCAAATTCAGCTTTTCAGAGGACAGCAGAAATGTAATCTACTTTTCCAACAAATGACCTAATTCATTCATACCATTGAAGAATAATCCGGTTAGTTACCTCCATATTCCACGTGTCCGACAAGTTATAGGAACGATTCCAACAGAGGGCACAGTTACATAAAATGTATATTGGCAAGACAATAAGGAATAAAAACTATCTTCTTTCTGATGTTATTGAAACACCAGTTATTAGAGAAGTAAAGCCTTCGTAACCAAGTGAGTTGTAGTATATTTTGAAAATGTGACACAACTGCTCTTTTCTCATTTCCTAAATATTTATCATACACATGCATTTAGATGGTGTTTACTTTTTTTATATAAGGAAAACACCACTAGGTAATAGAAATTAACTGAAGCAGAAAAAATTATTCAAATTTATTCTAGTTTTGACAGGATTTGACAGAAAAAACTTTAATGGCATATGTTTGTTATGTGTGTGTGTGTGTGTGTACATGTGGAAGGGAGGTGGTAAGGGAGGAAAAAACAGGTTGCTTTCAGGTTTCTGTCAGCATTCTTTCCTGCTTAAACATACAGAAGGCTCCATTTCCATGGAAACTGAGAAGAAAAGCAAATTTTTTTCTCTTATTCTCTTCCCATATTTAGCAGGATATGAAGAGAAAATCAGGTTGCATTGATGTAGTTAGAACAGAAATGCAATCGTGACTGAAAATAATAGTGATAAAAACTTCAATACTGCTAAATAAGTATTATTACTATTTGGGCACACTATCAGTGGTGGTTGTAAGGGTAACATTGCAATCACAAGTGTAGGCATAGCAACCAAGAATTTCACGGTACAGCACTTAGTCATGACCCCTTCGCTAAACTTCTGTAGAAAATGCTAATACAGGCTTACTAAAGCTGTGAATTAGGATAGGATTCTTGTGACTAAGCCCAGCATCTTGAGCATGTAATTAAAAAAATAGGAGAGCAGATGTTACATAAACTATGGAAAATATAACAGCAAAGAAACAGAGGTCTTGCCTCCAACGCTTACTACCTTAACAAATACTTTCATTCATCTATTTGTCATGTAATTATTATACACGGACATTGGCTACACACTAAATTCTGGGGACACAACACTGAATGAAATTTGGCTCCTTCTCTTGAGAGTCTACAATAGAGATGAGAAGAAAAAAGCATGTACATAACTGAAAATACTATGGTGTGAGGGGAAGTTAGATAAAGGTCTGCACAAGGAAAAATATAAGCACAGATCCGAAGCATCTTGCTATACTCTGAATAGGGAACAGGGGAAGAGGCACTAGGCTTCCCAGGGAAATGCCACAAGTGACTTCACTAGCCAAATACAGCTATTGCTTAGGTGAAGGTCAGCAGCTTTCATGTTTATGAGCTTGGGGGAGGGGAACAGATTCCTAGGCTTTATTCCCAGAATCTCTGATTCTGTATATGTGGGAAATAGTCTGGGAACTGTTATTTTTTTATATGCATCTCAGGTGACTCAGATACACATGGTCCTGGGTGGAGAAAGACTGTCAGAAGGGCAGTGTGAGAAGTCCTGGGGAAGAACTCCGGGCTTTCTCCAAGCAAGAGAGAGTTTGAACTCTACTCAAACGGATGTGGGGGAGCCAGAAAACATTTTCATCTGGGAAACAGGAGGGTCAGATTTGTGTTTTAGTAAGATCTCTAAGACAACTGTGTGGAGAAAGTAGATGAACCCCATTCTTAACATCAATAACCCATGAAAATAGGATGTTCTGATGTTACTCAGCAAAATGCTAGTTGGAGCTTATTTCCCATTATTTTAAGTGAAAAGAATTATAATGTGTAATAAGTCAGCCAAAATCCCTAATGTTTTTCTAAAGCATATCTAAAATATCCACCAACTATCATTTTGGGGTAGAACAATATGATTGCTAACTCACAGAGTTTTGTGAAGAATCCCATGGCCTCTATCACATGGCCCACAGTACCAGTGATATCAAGGTACAGGAACATTTAGCTGGCATTCAAATTGATGTACTTTTGTTAAATTAAAAATATATAAAATTTTCCAATTCAAAGATCAAGTGAAAACATTCTGTGTAATTTTAGTTGCAAAAATCAAAAGGAGTCCTGTCAGGGAAATATGACCCAGGTTGTCATTCTGGGGGATAAGTGTGTATAAGGACCAACTAGTCTGGACATAGATTAATTAGGTGAAAACTGCAATCATCTAGGTGAGAAGGGATGAGTATTTGAACTAAGGAGGAACTGAGCCAAATGGGGAGACAAGAATAGAGAGAAGGTGATAAAATTAGAGATAGCAAGAAGATAGATCAACCAGATAATAATTGTGGAGGGATGAATGCGTACCAGAAGGCAAAGGATGCCCAGGTTTCTGGGCTGAGTGAAGGGGAAGATGATGTTGCCATTCACAGAGATAAAGAATACATGATTATCAGCTGACAGTCTTATGGGAGCTCCCTAAGACTGCTTTCTCTTGCTGCTTTTTAGATTCTCTTTTTGTCTTTAGCCTTTGCATTTTAATTATGATGTATCTTGGTGTGGACCTCTTTGGGTTCATCTTGTTTGGGATTCTCTGCACTAAAAACTAATATTATATTGTATGTCAACTGTAATTGAAAAATAAAAACATGATTAAAAAAAAAAGAATCCATGAAGAGAGAAAGGAAAATAAAGAGAAGGAGAAAATGAGTTATTCTAGAATATATGTTAAGGTCTAATAATATTGCCATGTTGAAAGTAATTATAAGAGCAATTACTCTTCAAACAAACATACAAAAAGTTATTTAAAGGGAACATAACACACTTTAGAAAAATATTTTATATGAGATATACTAAGATAGAGCCATAAAAGATAAACAAGGCTGACCACTAGTTATCAATTTTATGAACAACAAAACTCCAAGAAATCTATTTGACCTAACGCAATTATCACAAAATCCTTCGTAACAAGAAAATGTTCATTCAAAGGCACAAAGCTATAGCAGAATAAATTGAACCAGAAGCAGAGTACTGTGAAAGTATTTATTCTCTCAGTTACTAGGGGCATTTCACAGTTATTCATTAAGTATGCGAGATAGCTGGAGATGTATGGATGTTTTTAGTGTAAATAATAACATTTCTGGATACTTGTTATAACACCAGATGTCTATCTGGCCAAGAGGCAGAGCAATTTATTTGACAAATAAGGACTTATTGTATTTCTGCTTAATACAATTTAAATAAATCATATGCAATATATATGAATATGTATGCTCTATGTAACATAATTTACAACCAATATATTAAATATATATGAATATATATAATTATATTCAACATAATATATATTGAATATATATGAATATATATAATTATATTCTAAATATATGAGAATATATCAAGTCATATTCTCCCTTTAAAGAGAAAAACAAAATAGTTGAGCATATATCTATCACTTATGCTAAGTGAAATAAGCCAGTCAAAAAAGACAAGTACCATATGTGGAATCTAATGAACAAAACAGAGTGGAGAGACTCATGGATACAGAGAACAGACTGACAGCTATTGGGGAAGAGGGGTGGAGGAGGGGTGAGATGGGTACAGAGAATAAGCAAAGTAAAAAAGAAAGACTCGTGGACACAGAGGGGAGGTACGAGAGGGTAAAGGGGGGATAAATGGTGATGGAAAGAGACTTGACTTGGGGTGGTGAACACACAATACAATATACAGATGACGTATTATAGAATTGTATACCTGAAACCTATATAATTTTATTAACCAATGTCACCTAAATAAATTCAATTAAAAATAAGTAAATAAATAAAAGGACCAGCCCTGGCTGGGTAGCTCAGCTGGATAGAGCGTTGTCTTGATATGCCAAGACTGTGGGTTCAATCCCTGGTCAGGATACATACAAGAATCAACCAATGAGTGCACAGATAACTGGAATGACAAAAAATCAATGTCTCTCTCTTTCTCTCCCTTTCTCTCTCAAATCAATCAATAAAAAAAAAAAAAAATTAAATAAATAAAAAATAAATAAAAGGACCTAAAGGTGTACCTCTGCAATCTACTTTGATTCCCTTCCGTAGCAATTCCCACATAAGATTACCAGGCAGTGGGCCCACAACTGTGACCCCCAGGCCACCTAACAGGAAGCACAGCCGTTGCCACAAAGGCATCACATGTCTTTCAAACCCATTCTCCTGAGTACGCTTCCTGGATCGAAGGGGTCCGAAAAGGGTTAGGGTTGGTTTTCTCCATCTCTGTGATGCCACGAAAGGAAGTGGCAACAAAGCCGTTTTTGTTACTTTATGAAGTTCCCATGTTAAATGCACTTAGTATCACAGCTTTATGATGTTTTAGTTAAATGTGTTCCAAAAGCTAAGTTTCAGTAAGCTTTATATTCTACAACAAAAGACTGTCCATAGAACAGTTTTTGAAAAGGACTACAGAGTGTTGAAAAGAGGATGGCGCAAGATTTCCTGGAAAAGAGACTTTTTAAAAGCCTGTCCAGCTTCCTTATTGGAGAAGACAGAATAATAAGGACTTCTCAGGAAATCAGTTCAGCCCAGTAACTCTTTCTCTTTCAAGGCTTTCCAGGGCCATGAAGATTATAAATTTGCCCCCAGCGCCTAAGGACAGTAAAAGACCTATAGGAGAGGCAGCAGGAACACTGACAACAACAAAGCCTGGGGCAATGGAGAGGCGAGCTTGTTAGTGGACCTCAAGTTCAGGGTGGGGGAAACAGCAGCAAGAATCTAAGTGTCTGCAAGCAGGCGTCATCCTAAATACACACTTCACGCACTCAAACCTCCACACCCGCACCGCATCAGTATAAAGCGCACACACACACACAAACTGCGAGCACCATCTTCTTCCTCAAAGGACTTAAAAGCACCATAAAGAAGCTGGAACAAAAGTAAAACCTATGCAAACATGGCTTATATCTGTGTCTTCCAGTTGCCTTCATCCTGTTGTATCACGGCGGAGAGTGACAGCTGTCTCCTGGAAGGCTCACCTGTACTCAGACTCTCACCGACACCACCTACACTGTGCCCCATACTGGCTTAGGATGTATCTCACCATCATCTTCCCTCTGCCAGCGCCTCCTTCCCAATCTCCTCTATTAAACTCAGAAGTCTTTAGTGGACGGTGCCAGATGCCTACTCAATAAAACTACACGAAAGAATTCCAGGTCTAATATGCCATTTTAACCTCATATCTAATTAACCCTCAAGGTGATTGCTAATACTTCTGACATTCTAGGGCCCTTGCTTCCCTTGAACATTATTATTTGCATTTCCACTGTAAAGGACTAAAGATTTCCAAAGTAAATAGAACTGAGGCAGGATAGTAAGAAACGAAAAGAATTCCTTGGGGAAACAAGATGGTAGCGTAGGTAACAGCTGCACCCACTGCCTCCCACGACCACATCAAAATTACAACTAAAGTACAGAACCACCGTCACTCAGAGCCTCCTGAAATCTGGCTGAACAGAAGCCCTACAGCCAGGGAACTGAAGGAGCATCGAGAGCGGGAGGAGGGGTGGAGACTCGGCGGGGATGGGGCTGAATCGGAGACCCGCCACAGGCCCCACCCAGTGCCTCGGATTAAACCCCGGAGGACATCTCGGCGGTGGAGGTTTCCCGGAGGATCCAGGGGTCCCAGCCCCACAGCAGGACCCCCAGCCCAGGGCTCCAGGACATGGAATAGATGTCCCCACAACTCTGGGCTGGTAGCGGGGACTGTCCCTGAGGGTCTCGGAGGCTGCGGGAGCCCCAGCAGCTCCTCTAAAGGGCCCGGCACGGACTCACTCAGACGCGCTCCCTCTGAGCCCAGCACCCGGTAGCAGCCTGAAAGGACCCGGGACACTCGGGGAGGAACTAACCTGCCTGAAGTCGGGGCAAGAGGCGGAGGGCGGCTTCCTCCCAGGCAGAAGGGCTGGCAGAGGCCATGGCTCCTTTGGAGAGTCCTCCCCGCACACAGCCAGCAGGCAGGCGCCATATTTGAGTCGCCAGCGCCTGACTCACACCTTTGGCCCCGCCCCGTGATTCCCAGAGGTCCCGCCCCTCCCCACCTGCAGCGTCCAGGCCATTTCCAGGGGCTTTTCTGTGCAAGTGGCCTCTCGAGCCTCATGCTTAGGACTTTCCTAAAATCTCTCAAACAAGCAGCATTGTGCCCCATACGGCTTGATAAGTGGCCCCAGGCCTGGCACTAGTGGCAGCTGCACTGGCTCATAGCTTGGCCTCTCCTGGACAACGCCAAGCCCAGCACAAGTAGCAGCCAACTACGGTTTGCTGTGTAGCTCATGCTGGGTGGCCCTGGGCAAGGCCCTGGCAGAGGCTGACTCTGCACCTCCAGGGAGGCCCCAGAGACAGTGCACCTGGTGGTCAGACTCGACCACGCTGGATTACAACCCTACCACATCCATGAGTGACACACTCAAGGGGCGCACTTGGTGAACACCAAAGCTCCACTGAAGTAAATCCTGCTCCATAGGGGTGTCTCCAGCACAGCAGCTCTTTGGCTGGAGTTGCAGCTGGTCCTCACAGCTGATTGGCCTGGGAGTCAATTCCTCCCAGGGATGCCAACAGCAACCAAGGTTCAACTACAACAGGACAGTGCACACAGCCCACACAGGGGAGCACCCAGAAGGCCCAGCTCAGGTGACTGGGGAGGCTGAGCCACTGGGCCCTACAGGACACCTACAATACAAAGCCACTCTACAAATTCCAGGAGACATAGCAGCTCTACCTAATACATAGAAACAAACACCTGGAAACAGCCAAAATGTGGAGGCAAAGAAACATGTCACAAAGGAAAGAACAGAAGAAATCTCTAGAAGAGGAACTAAATGAAATGGAGCCAAGCAAGCTAACAGATACAGAGTTCAGAATTTTGTTTATAAGGATGTTTAAGCAGACTATTAGGGAAATAACTGAGAAAATCGATAACATAATAAAGTACCAATTTGAAATGAAGGCTACAGGAACTAAAATGAAGAATAATTTACATGGAATCAACAGTAGAGTAGAGGACGCTGAGAATCAAATCAGCAATTTGGAATATAAGGAAACAAAAAACACTCAACCAGAAGAGTGAAAAGAAAAAAGAATCCAGAAATATGAAGATAGTATAAGGAGCCTCTGGGACAACTTCAGAGGCCCAACATTCGTATTATTGGGGTGCCAGAAGGGGAAGAAAGAGACCAAGAAATTGAAAACCTATTTGAAAAAATGACAGAAAACTTCCCCTACTGGGGGAAAGAAATCGATTTACAAGTCCAGGAAGCACTGAGGGTCCCAAACAAGAGGAACCCAAAGAGGCTCACAGCAAGACACATCATAATTAAAATGCCAAAGGTTAAAGACAAAGAGAGAATCTTAAAAGCAGCAAGAGAAAAGCAGTTGGTTGCCTACAAGGGAGCACCCATACAACTGTCAGCTGATTTCTCAGCAGAGGTTTTGCAGGCCAGAAGGGAGTGGCAAGAAATATTCAAAGTCATGAAAAACATGGAACTGCAGCCAAGATTGCTCTACCCGGCAAAGCTATCATTTGGAATTGAAGATCAAACAAAGAACTTCACAGATAAGAAAAAGCCAGGGAAGTTCATCACCACCAGACGAGCACTACAGGAAACAGTCTTCTTTAAGAAGAAGCTAATGAACAAAAGAATCTGACAAACTAAATAGATCCAGGGACGTTGATGCATGCAACAGACGATCATAGTTCAGAGGGAAGAGGAAAGGGGGGTGGAGGGTGGGAAGAGATTAATCAGAGAAGTTATATGCATATATGCATGACCCATGGACGCAGTTAATGGCGGGGTGAAGGCCTGGGGAGGGGGTGGGGGCAAGGTGGAGGGGGTCAATTGGGGGGAAAGGGTGGGACACCTATAGTACTCTCAACAATGAAGATAGATTAAAAAATAATAATAATAATAAAAAAATAAAACTAGAATAAAAAAGACTATTTTCCACCTGTTGTGGCTAAATGGTCGCTGGTTTGATTCCTGGTTGGAGCACATGCCAGGGTTGTGGGCTTGATCCCTAGCAGAGGGAATGCAGGAGGCAACCGATCAATGTTTCTATTTCTCTATTCCTCTCCTTTCCTCTCTCTCTCAAATCAATAAAAACACAAAAAAAGAAAGAAAAAGAAAAAAAAAAGAATTCCTTGGCAAGTGGAATGGGGAAACTGAGACAGATGGCTGATTCAAACTGGCCTCGCCCAGCATCGCCCTGTACACTGAAAGGTTGGTTGCCAGTTGGATTCCCGTTCAGAGCGCATGCCCGGGCTGTGGGCTTGGTCCCGGGGAAGGGGGGCGCAGGAGGCAGTCGATAGAAGTCTTGCTCTCACATCAGTGTTTCTTCTCTCTCTTCCCCTCTCCCTCCCTCTCTCTCTAAAAATCAATTTTTAAAAATCTTAAAAAAAAAAAAATTCTCTATGTGATGTGAACCAAGAAAATGATGTTCATAAAGTGTTATAGTTAGCTTAAAGATTTACTGAATTTCTCATCTAAACTTCAGTAAAGGAAACAATGTTTTTGAATCTCAAATTTCAGCATGAAATGACTGTAGTGGTTGTCAGCATCACCCTGAAATGGCCACTATTCAACAACAAGCATTAGTTATACTGACTCTTGGTAAAACTCTTGCATCAATGATTTTTTGAGTTAAGCAAGGGTAAATATGGAATTTTATAATAAATTACAAAAAATACTAGTGCTTTAATCTGTTTTGCAATGAGCAAAAAATAAATCACTCTTAAAAATAAATACAAGATATGATAAAAATTGATTAATGACATCTCAAAGGATGCCTTAAAAAAAAATTTGTGTGCATCAGAATGAACAGTTGAGGGGTTTAAGGTGCACAACGTAGGTCCGCAATAGTACATCTAATTTTCCTCATGACATAAAATTCAGATAAAATTGGACCTCAAGGTCTAAAATTGTGTACGGGAGAACTTTAAAATTCTTCTCCTTTTATTCTTTGAGATGATTTTTCTGTTTTGCATTCTTATTTTTTAAATCAAGTACTGTTTTATCCTGTCTGGTTTACCCATCTCTGCCTTGCCTCCTTAGCACGAGCTAAGGCCAGAAGGCAAATTCATTCCTGCCCCAGCTACCACTGTTCCCTGGAGCACAGGGCCACCAACCTGGCAGGACCACTTGCCCTTAGCTAAGTCTAACCTGAGCCACCATGAGGCCTCAGCAACAAGCCTGGGGGTAATTTTTTTTTTCTCAGATCAGTTTACAATTTAGGTTGATCATCGATGAGACACAAGTTGGAAAGTGCACTCTGACCAAGATAAACCCCCAGGGAACTACAAAATATCACTGCTTGAAAGCCTCCTGTCCATTCAAAGGAAACAAAGACATGAAATATCCTTTTCACGCAGCCACAAAGTCGATTACAACATAACATTGTACCTTATGAAAAACCCACTACCTGAATCATATGCTCCTGACCACATCATGGTTTTGGGAACAAGAACCTGAACTGCCATCAATATCCTGTCCAGAGTCCTAACAATTTAATTAGCGATAACCACTCTATCCGCAACACTGAAACGCAGGGCAAAGTTTCTGACGATTCATACAGCCGATCTTCAGTCGTTGAAGGAGAGCATAGAACAAATCAGTCTGAGTAAAAAGTGCCCGAGAAGTCCTGATAACATTCCTGTGCAAAGCAACACAAGGAAACTGGGAAGGACACGGGAAATTTAAAAACAAGGCAAACAGAAACAGGAACACAAAAACAAAAAATGAAAGCGTTTATAAAGCCATTTGGGAGTGCAACAATTAGGCTGGAAATGTGGCTAAAAATTTAAAATAATAAGCCCCCACCAAAAAATAAAAATAAAATAAAAATAAAGGAAAATACACTTAATACATGTGTCAGATTGCAACTATTAAAATTTACTTATGTCTCTTCATATTCTAATCTGCTCTCAGTGGCTCGAATGATCCAGTTCAAGGATCAGGGTTGTCTGAAAATGACTCCGGGCATATTTTGCCTAGACGATAAGCTAACTGGGATGGGGGCCGCTCTCTCTCCTGACAGGAGGGGCCATCCAGGCTGTTTCCCATGACTCGCATCTCCCCACTGAAGGAACTGTGACATCCCAGGGGTTCTAAGGTCTGCAAGCACTGACAGCTGGCATTTCCAGGCTTTTAAACAGCTGAAACCCTAAATGCAGGCTTTTGGCACCCATCAGCCTGGCCTCAGAGGGCATGGGCTCAGAAGCACCCCGGCCATGACCCACCTCTCTCTGGAATGACAGGAGGAAGAGAGGCACCAGCCTCTATGTACATTTCCCCAAGAAAGCCTATTCCTTAACTACGGAGGCTTTCCAGTTAAGGCAGAGACCCAGGTGGTTCTCAGAAGAGACAACAGGAAAGAGGCCACCTTGCACCAAAAGAAGGTCGTCTTCTACTGTCAAAGTCATGGGTGAAAAAGAATAGACGGAGGGCAGTGAGGGTAAAATAATTGAAATGCAAATATGAGCACTGGCTTACACAGCACTAACCAAAACAGGCAGAATTTTAATGAACTGTTTTAGTCACCTTTTCCTCCTTTTTGGTTTACAGGAGATTATATTTGTGGGTTAACTCTCTGAATGTCAATTGCAAGGAGTCAGACCTTTTTGTATTCCCAGAACCTGGAAATACAAAAAGCTGTTGGAGAGGGCATAAGGAATGCCAGTGTGAAGAATAAGGAATGCTGATTTTTATGAGCATAAGGATCTTTTACAAATAATATGCTATTCATTTTCATGAACTAGCTGTGAAGAATAGCAAATGCACAGCTTTGAAATTACTCTATGCATATGACCTGCTCCCTTACTAGAAGCAACAACACATAAATTCTCCAGGAACGCTCACTGAGTGCTATTCTTGTGGAAGGAAGGGGCTAAGACACTGTCAGTGAGGTCCTGCTTATCTTGGTTCACGTCCCAGGCACTTCACTGGATCCTGGCACCAATCCCTGCCACAGGCACAAGATGATAATGCCTGGCAACACCTCCACCATCTGGTAATTTCTTCAGTGACCTACTTACTCAATTGTCTTAAAGGAAAAAAAACAGAATTAAAAAAAATAAATTCCAGAGAGACCCATATTCTAAAACTTTTTGAATCATGACTGTTTCTCAAATGACCTTTTCTTTCCTGTGAGAATGAATTCGACCTCCAAGGAACCCAAGGACTGCGAGGTGGAGCTCTTTGCCTAAATTCCTGAGCACACACATAAGAAAATAACCAGGAAAGTGTACCTGGCTTTTATTAGAATCTGTGAAATAACTGTCAAGGTTACATAGTTGAAGAAACAGCAAAAACATAACAAAAATACAATTAAAAGGTAGTAGACACAATGTATCAGAATATAAATCCTCGTTAGAAAGATCTTTTAAGCTTACAGAAATGATGTAGATTTTGCAGTAAAGTATAAATTTGGGTTGACTTGAAACTTAAAATCAGAGATAATTCTGTCATTAACTCCTTCATTACTGACAGTTGAATAAAAATTATGCAACCTCATTCTATCTACCTTGTTATTTGTACTGTTACCTAAAGTGTTATTTTTATAGTGGTACCTGTCAAAACTTTACACCAAAATCAAAAGATGCTTTTAAACAAAGAGATGGAAAAGCATACTTAGCATACGCTTCTCTCTCCTAAAAAGCGACAAAGGTAAAATATATGTTATTCTTAATCATTACCTTTAAAAACTAGGTGTCTGTTCTTTTAAAAAGTCATGATTTCTTCAAATATAGTGATCATCTTTATGAAAAAAACTTTTTTTCACTGTTCAGAATTAGCAGTTTCTGAGACATGATGCTGAAATTCATCACAAGTTTCCTGGCATGCAAGAGATTATAGGTTCCTGAATGAACAAAATGATGTTGTGTAAGAGAGAAATAACAACCAAATAAGTCACCGTCTCAGAAAAATAAGCCATTCTTAGAGCAAATGTGAAATGAGTTCAAATGTAGTCTTCAATGATTAGTACTGACATGAACTGGATTGAGGATCATGTTTTTAAAGATATATGTATATACCACTAGGACTTGAGCCTGTGATAAATACACACTCTGAACATAAATACATATTTAAGGAGAATGAATTATGTCATATCACTTATTACTTCACTCCCTTAGTCACTCAACATTCTTAAGAAGCTGTTCAGAACAGGCAAGCGCCATGTCACGTTGGGCATATCACAGGGAGTTATAGACAGAGAGTGCCTGACCTTATGGAGTTTACACTCTAGTGAGCAATACAGAAATTAGATGAATAGCTGCACATTAAGGTGGAATTATATTGTGCTAAGTGCTAATAACAGGTACCTTGAGAGACCATTCAGAATGGGACATCAGGACAGAAGCCTTAGAAAGATTAATAACTATGCATTTTAAAAAATCATTTGTAATAGTGTCAACAATAAAAAAGAAAAAAAATTGCATGAAAAATACAATAAAGTTTTTTAAAAGGCCAAAAAAACAAATTGAGAAAGTAATTTTTCCAGTTATGGCAAAGAACCAATTTCTTTACTGAATGAAGCAGGCCTACAAATCAGTAAGAAAAACCAGAAATACAAAAGAAAAATGGGCAACAAAAACAGAAATAGAAATGGATTTCAAATAAATAAAAAGATTTTGAGCCTTTTACATAATAAACGTGCAAGTTAAAACAGCTTTAAAAGGACCCCTTAGCCCCGCCCAGTGGGGCTCCGATGAACATCACCCCATGCACCGAAAGGCTGCCGGTTCAATTCCCAGTCAGGGCCCAAGCCTACACTGCGGGCTCAGTCCCCAGAAGGGGGTGTGCTGGAGGCAGCCAATTGATGTTCTCCCTCTCCCTTCCTTTCTCTCTAAAAACCAATAAAAAATTCTTTAGCCCGGCCGGGCGTGGCTCAGCGGTTGAGGGTCGACCTAGGATCCAGGCAATCGGGGTTCGATTCCCGGTCAGGGCACATGCCCGGGTTGCGGGCTCGAACAATGACTCTCTCATCATTGATGTTTCTATCTCTCTCTCTGCCTCTCCTTTCCTCTCTCTGAAATCAATAAAGATATATTTAAAAAAAAAATTCTTTAAAAGATCCCTTTATTTTTCACTAATCAAATTGGCAAAATTCAGAAACACTGAACAAAAAAAGTACTGGTGAGTAACTGTCAGACTAGGTATATCATAGACTCTTAATCGGAATATAAATTGTGGCAACAGACTTAGAACAAAATTTGGCAAGATCTATTATCACTTAGAGAGCACAAACCCTTTGACCCTGGCATTTTACTTCAAGAACTGATCCTATAGATATTTTAAATGTGTATATAAAGAAGTATTTACATTAACATTTATTGTAGCATTGCTTTTAAATATTAAAAGGCTGAAAATTATCTTAATGCTCATTAATAGACTAATGATTCAATAAATGGCATTATATCCACACAATGAAACACTGTGCAGTTGTTTTTAAAAAACAGATGCTCATGTACTAATACAGAAAGATCTTAAAGATATATACTTTTATTTTATTTTTTTAATTTTATTTTTGAATTACAGTTGACATTTAATATTATTTTATATTAGTTTCAGGTGTACAGCATGGTTAGACATTTATATCATTTCACAGTGATTTCCCCCCGATAATTTAAGTACCCACCTGGCATCAAACAGAGTTATTAGAATATTATTAACTATGTTCCCTATGCTGAGCTTTACATCCCTGTCACTATTTTGTAACTATCAATTTGTGCTTCTCAATCTCTTCACTTTTTTTATCCAGTCCCCTCAATCCACTCCCTCTAGCAACCATCAGTTTGTAAAGATACATACGTTTACTAGGTAGAAATAACCAAGGGGTTATAACAGTGAATGCAGTATTCATTTAAGTATATACCCTTGCATAGATGCTAGCATAGACTACAATGTTTCTGAATATTTTACTGCTAAATCACTACAAATTAAATAATGGATTATTTCTGAGCATGTAGCCAAGGGGTCTGAGGTGTAAAAGACACTTTCATGTCACTGAAAGTGATTTCTTAAAATATGCATGGATAGCTTTTTCACTGAAAGAAAAAGTAGCTTGAGAAAAGTCAGATTAAACAATGGGTAGCATTGCTGCTTGAACTTTATTGTCTGACAGAAGAGGTGGGAGTCTTCTTTCGCTCATATAAATTGGTTTTGACAAAGTAAGTGCAGACAGTAAACTAGTCTGGTTTTCTTTCACTTATTCAAAAATGTCATCCTCTAAACATGCTTTAAGTCATCTGAGAAAGGTGTCCATTGGTAGACCTCAATCATCAGAAGTTTGTCAAAAGATGATTCCAGAAGGAGAAAGAAACTAACAAACATACGGAAAGGCATAGTTATGAGCCAGACATTGGAGCTTTACATGGTTTCATTAATCAGTTAAAAAAAACTCATATAAATTCTGGCCTTGCACTAGGAATATTGAAAACAAGTCATATAGTATCTCTATTTTTGTTGTTTCTTTAGTATGGTGGGTAAGACATACCACAAACAAGTAAACGATAATTTGTTACAGCTGTGATAAATGCTATACAGAAGAGAAAATAAATACAATGATGTCATAGTGTGTGTGTGTGTGTGTGTGTGTGTGTGCTGGGGGTGGCACACCTTAGAATTACTGTGTGCTTGCTATTAAGATAATAAGAAATTCTTTGAAACATCCAGTGTAGTTTAGAAGTCCTCTCCCTCAAAAACTTCATCACATGAAACTTATCCATGACATTCATCAAGGCAGAACCTGGCTGCGCATTTTTAAAACAAGGTCTTCTGCCCTGGCCGGTGTGGCTCAGTTGGTTGGAGCGTCTCCCAGTGGATCAAAGGGTCACAGGTTCATTTTCCAGTCAGGGACATACCCAGCTGCAGGTTCCATCCCCGGGCAGGGCACACACTGGAGGCAACTGACTGATGTTTAACTCTCACATGGATATTTCTCTCTCTCTCTTCCTCTCTAACAATCAACTGAGAAGCCAAATCAAGAAATCCAGTCTATTGGTTGGAAGATAGAAACTGTTGCAGGCATTAAGTTCTACAACATTTTTAAATGTTGTGGGAAGATGTAAAATAAACACATCCACGCATCAACAACTCTAGGGTTCTCAGAGGCAAAAATGCCACATGTTCCACTAGGCTTCCTGTGCAGTTCGTTAGAACATTCACAGATGGTGTATGAAATAACAGTTTTCCAATAGATGCTATAAGCAAACGATTCCATCAGCTCAAAAGAAGTGACAAAGCAATTGGGCTGCATGGCTGAGTATGTCAATGACATTCAGCACTGAGGCTCCAAAGTGACCTGAAGTAATAATATGGGCAACAATAACAAATTTTAATAATAACAGCTACTGTGAGTGGGCACTTCCCAGCCACAAAATCACTTAAATGGAAATTACTCTGACAAGGGCATTATTATGCCTTTTTTAAGACGGGAAGTTCAGTAACTTCCTCAAAATTAAAGACAGAACCAGTCTTTAAAATGAGGTCTATTTGGTTCTAAGCCCCATGCTCTATAGACTTTGAGAGAAAGAAAGAGACGGGGGGTGAAGGGTGGGGAGAAAACAGAGAAAAGGAAAGGAAAGAGGGAAGAGAAAAATAAAAATTTTTTTTAAAAAAAGGAGAAAAATGCCCAAACACACAAATCCAGAGTTTTCCAACCTGTAAATTACAGTCCTGAGATGGGGTACTGAACGCAGTTGGAAATCTCTTAGTGCACATTTATTGCCTAACAGGAATAAATGCAGCCTTTATGAACATGCTCTACTGGTTTTTAATGTTCACAGATGCCCTGCAGCCAGATCATTCTTAAATGCTATAGAGGAGAAGCCGCACAGGAGTCAGAATGAATGACTGACCCAGAATCCTGATTCCAACACGCACTGCCGTATAAACGAGCAAGTCACTTAAACTTTCAGAGCTCAGTTTTCTCATCTGCAACAGCGTATAACAACACCCACTTCTCAAAGCTGGGATGAAAATTAAGGGGCAATATTTATAAGCCACTTAGAACAGTGTTTTGAACGCCAAAACACTGAAGAGAAGTTTGCTATTTAAAACACAACTTCAAACACTCACACACTCAAACACACTGAACAAAACTTTATCATCATTTTATCTATTACAATAATAGTAATAATAGAATGTGTGCGAATTTAAACCTACTGCTTTAGGGCACAAGGCTTGACGGGATTTACTAGGAAATTGCCTCAAATAGACCATCACGTTGCAATTAGAAATGGCTTAGTTCTTTTGAGCAAAACGTTTAGGCAGATGAGAGATTTAAATGCCAAAGCCACAAAAGGTGACAGCAATTACAAATGGTTTCTTCAGCCATAAAACACTTGATATATTGATGGGACAGGACTGCTGGTCACAATCCATCTCCTCTGCTTACAAATTGCCAAGAAGAGCCATCAAGACTGCTTTCCTGCTTCAGCAGTGCGACAGAAAATACATCCCGCTTAACAATCTAAAGACTGCGGAATGTGTTCAAGAACTTAAGACAAAACCTTTAAGTATCGAAGAATGCCAATTTTTTCCATTCAGTATCTTACGTTTCATTTGTAGTTTACTTAAGCACCTTTTTGTAATTAAAAATAGCAGTGGAGTGACTTCTGGTTTCTAATGAAAAAGTGTGTATAAAATCAAACGCCATTAAAAAGAGTAAATACAAGTTGGGGAGGTATTCTTCTTCTTTCTGAAAAACCGTTTGGCTTGATCATGGAAATCATTTAGCGGGGAAGCCAAGGTAATATACTATTGAACTCTAGTCAGATTTTAATTTACTTTTCTTGTTGTTGTGACCGAAAGGTAAAGAAAGTGCGCGCTTAGCAAAAGTGTGTAACGTTCTGGAAGAAGATGCTCGGTGCTCGCGGGTCTCCGATCGCGGCGCCTGCCGCACAGGGACGGGCTGCCGGAGCTGCTCCACGTGCCCAGAAAAGGCAACGTCAGAGGAAAGCTACGGAGCAACTTGAACTAATTAAAAGTTTCTTTTCCATCCTTGTTTCCAGTGCTTCTTGGACAGAATTAAATGGAGTGACACAGTGGCTTGTACCATAGGACGGGTCTCTTCGGTCACTCTACAGAGAGAGGACAATCACCACGGTGCAGCTCTCTACAGAACTGCAAGAAGCAACTTCATTTCCCCGAAAATCCCTGGGGCAACACTATTCCTTGCATCCTTTTTTTAAATCTAAGGGCCAACAGTTACCTGCTGCCCCGGTTTCCAATCCCGAACAGCAGTTCTCCTCTTCTCTCTCTTCCTCTCCTCCCTCCTCTTCTCCGCCTCTGCCGGGGGCGGGTCACCCCTGCTGTTTGCATCGCGTTCCCCAGGGCCCCTTTCCCCGTACATCACCCACACAATCTGAGTTTCACGATTGTAACAACGGCAACAGGACAGGATCAGCAACAGCAATGATTAGGGAGGAAGGTGGTGAAGACTTAACTTTTTGCAAGACTCGGAGCTTGTCGATCAGAACTCAGTGCCTTACCTATTGTCTGCCTTTAGCACTATCATACTATTATATTATGAGAGCCTGGGACATTTCTAGCATTCGGTCATTTACAACTAGACCGTGAAGTTAAAGTCTACAAAATCAAAAGTTTGAGTTAATAATGTATTACCCAGCCATCTTCAAATATGCACATCGTTTCATATTCAATTTCTGTTTGGTTGAGAGGTTAACCCACTCTCTGAATTCAATCACATTTAACACCGGCTGGTGGCCAAAGACCCAGAAAGCAGGACACACACACACACACACACACACACACACACACACACACACCATTAGCCCCTACTTCTGCTGCACCCCAGTTCTTCCACTTAAACCACATCATTGGGTGACCCTAAACCAATTCCATTTATACTCTCTTAAAAATATTTTGAATCATATCCCTTGATAAGTTTGACAATCTCCTACCAGAAATTTTCAGACATTCTTTCTCATTATAATCATCTTGCATGTTTGTTTAAAAATTAGATTTCAAATATGCTACGTTTTTTAACACATTGGAAAATTCTGTATGTCCCTGATATGTTGATTGATACACACTTCATAAGGCAGAATAAAATATCTAATAATTTTGAAACTTCATTATATTTTAAGCAATATTTTAGACTAGGGGTAAGCAAACTATGACTCCTGGATTGTAAATTTTGGTAAACGTATTTTTACTGGAACACACAACATTTATTCATTTATGAATTATCTATGTTATGTGCACAGCACAACAATGGAGTTGAATAGTTGTGCAGGAACTATATGACTTGCAAAGTCATATTTATTTACTATCTATCCCTTTGCAGAAAAAGCTTGCTGAATGCTACTCTAGGCACTTTACCTATATTAAATCACAAAAACAGCCCTATGAGGTTGGCACTACAATTATTCCCAGTTTACGGATGATAAACTGAGGCACCAAGAGCATAACTAATTTGACCAACATCACAAAGTTAGCAAGTGGTAGAGCTGGATCAAGGCACTCTGATTCCAAGCCTTTGTTCTTAACCATCGCCTGTCAAACTAATTTAATAGAAGACCTAAACAAAGAACACTACTCAAAATCTTTTTTTGTTGTTGTTGAATCTCTTTTTTCAATTTTATTTTTATCATTGACACTATTACAGATGTCCACAACCTCCCCCACCCAACTCCATCTTATTTTCTACTGTAACACAAATTTATAAAACTTGATGTGAGAGAGAAAAGTGTTAAGAGAGTTTCTGCAAACTGGCAAACTTGGTTGTCAGTGTTTTTATTCAAGTTAACCTGGAACATGTTATTTAATAAATAGTTTGCTAATTGTGAAATTAACAATCATTATTTAAATATTTAATAGTAATGCATATCTCGTAACAGTAATTATTTACATACAAAACATATAGTAGTACCTTTTGGAATCATGCTATGTGTTCTGATTTCCAATAAAATCTACTTGAAAGAATTAATCTTGATGTGTTCTTCTTTCAATGATATGCTTTGTTTTGCTTCTAAAAGGTGAAGCTTTAGGGCCAAATTGTTAGAAAGTATCAGAATTACCAATCATTTCAAGTAGATTTTATTGCATTTCAAAATCTCTTAACTTGCACCTCCTTCTGTCTGGAGGCAAAAATGTTCCAAGCTATCTCCCGGGAGGGCTAATGGGCCTCTCGGATGACCTAGTACAAAAGTACAGGTTTAAAGTCCTCCCCTTCTTTATATTCTGATGAACTTATACACTTCCAGAAAAAGACATTTTCTAAAATCTTCAATAGTAGTTATAATAAAATTATACTTATTATTCTCTCTTGAAAAGTCAGTAGCTCCAAAGGCTCCACCTTTGACTTGATTAGCCCAATGATCTAGTTCAAGTTAACTCACCACAAGCAGTAGTTCTAACAGAATATAAATAATGCATTCATTCAGTACTATTTATTGAGCATCTACTATGTGCTAGGCTTTGTTCTAGCCACTGGGAATACAACAGCAGTGAACAAACAAAATTGATTTTTAAACATCCTGATTAGTCATCCTTAAAGTTTATCATAATTATACCTTAAACTAGCTATAAGTAAAAAGCCCTGCTCTGGATTTTAAAGAAAATTTAAGAAAAATGAAAAAAAATATAATAAATGCGTATTTTTTTCTTTCAAAATCAACAGGTAAAGAGAAATAAAGTTTACTATTTGTGTTATTAAGCTGTAAGAAGATTCCCGCCTACAAATATTAATTTTCACTCTGGCTTTATATGCCAGCCAGCACCATTGGCTAGATTTTCCTTAGGAATTTTTTACACATGTTCTTAAAATGCTGATACTTAATCTTTCTCCTCTTGTTAAAAAAGGACTTTTTCATGTGAAAGTTATGACTTGGGAAAGTAAGGGAAGAGAGAATTTTTGCTCAACACCGTTAGAGTCAGTAACCATTCTATTATTTATATAGTGAAGGCGTACACACAGCCTGAGCACACAGTAGACACAGTGCAAGACACAGCAATACAGAAAAGACAGTGCCCACAGCAGGCCTGCTTTCTAAAAAATACATGAATCCGTGAGCTCTGAAATGGTGGAGGCCAACACTGACTATCACCAATCACAGAAGAGAATATTTCTAGAAGACGCTAGGAAAGCCAGTGGGGCTTCATGGCGGCCCTTCCCACTGCCTGATTCTTTAACTGTGTTCACAAATAGGTCTGCTTCTCAAAAGGTATCTACTAGGGAAGGAAAGGGAAAATACTGCTAACCTTTTAGATGAATGATCAAGGTGTGGCTTTTATAGAAAATACTGTTCTCCTGTGTACTCACCTCCTGAGTGATTAAACAGGATGAAAATAATCAAGGAGATCTGGACTTACATGCAAAACGGCTCTGGTGTCATTACTCATCGAAATTCAGGGAGCAATACATATGCCATTATCAGGAGAGTAAATTTCCCTGGACAAGGACAGTAACTTGTTTGCCCTGAGTCCCAAGGTCATTTTATCTCTACAAATTTATTTTATTACACTCCTTGGTTCACTCCTGGGTTCACTATATATATATAAAATTTCAGCTACCTAAAATATTTAGCTGGTAATTATAAATTTCATGGCACAATGTAAGCTACAAAAGGAAGATTTTGAGAATGATCTGAAACAGACAGTTATGATATCTTCAGTTGATGTTAAAAGAAATGCCACAATTGCAGCTATAAGAGTTAGCAACTCTTTAAACATATTAAACAACAGGAAAACACTGGCCCAAATGTAAGATCATTCTTCCCAAAATATTTGTTTATTTTTCTTATTAGCCAGTTATCATTTAAGTACAATTTACACTCAAATAATGCATAATACAAATATGTCATGTTACAAATATGTCCAAGACAGAAAAAAAAAGTATTAGTTAACACGGAAGTCTTCTTTTTAGAGGAACTAAAACCAAGAACCACACTAAGTCTCTAATATCTGTGAGTGAGATAATTATTTCCCTTGAGAAGTCATTCCTTTAAACACAAGTAATATATATCTTTGCTACAAGTCCAGTATATTTTAATTCAGAGATTATCCCAAAAATATCGTAAAGAAGCCAAAATCATTCATTAAGAAACACCTCCTATTATTAATTACACAGAATCTGTCCTAAGATCTAATTAGTTAAAAAAAGCCTATTAGAATAAAACCTTTTGTGCCTACTTCATATGACAAGGACAACATTTTGCATTCCCTAGTACATCATTAACTGGGATGGGTGTTTGACATTAGTTTTGTATTATGAGATCCTTCTACTTTTCAAACAGCTCTATTAGGAGCTCCAGTGGCGCAACTGGTTAGCACGTGGTACTTATACAAATAGCTCTGTTAGTGACATAATGCTGAGCTCCCTGCGTATGGCCCATAGAACTTCATGAACAGATTGATGGACATAATACCTTCCCTCACAAGTTAGAGTCTAGGGTGCTGGCAGAATCTTTATGCTTCTGTATTCTCTATTTTAATATTTTATCTCATTAAATATCAAGGTCTAATATAACCACTAAACTTTGCAAACAAAGGAACCTTTAATAAAAGCAAGTTTTTAGCAATTTCAATACTTATAAAATAATGGGAAAATAGTGCTGCGTTTTTTCATATCTATTTGCCAGCTTTGTTCAACCTGTTTTTAATCAAAGAAACCTCATTAATAAGAAAACTTTCGCCCGGCTGGGTGTGGCTCAGCGGTTGAGCGTCGACCTAGGTTCCAGGCGATCAGGGTTCGATTCCCGGTCAGGGCACATGCCTGGGTTGCGGGCTGCAGCCGATCAGTGACTCTCTCATCACTGATGTTTCTATCTCTCTCTCTCCCCCTCCCCTTCCTCTCTCTGAAATCAATAAAGATATATTAAAAAAAAAAATAAGAAAACTTTCTTTGAAATATATAAAATGGCAATGAACTAATTATGCTGGTATTTTTTTAAAAATCTTTAGTATATGGAGAATTAAAATATAGTCTCAATCAAATAAAGTGTGGATCCTTGATTGGTAGTAATACTGAACAAATGAAGTTTCTGATGAACTTTGTAGTTATCATCAAGCACACAGCTCTCGTTTTCTACACTTACCTTTTTTTACTAAAATGCATTAGGATGTCTTGCTTAATATTCAGGAAACTATCATGATCATAAGTGAATCTTTACTGGTGACTGAGGGTTTGGTGACAATTCAGGGGGATAATTTTGAATGTAATTATCATTCTACCTTCGGAAGAGTTGTCTGAGCTGAATTCATTTCCTGGAAGCTGGATTAGGTGCTATTCCCCCGGCGTGTTATGCATGAATTGGTCTTAACACTTAATAAACTACACTGAAATGAATGTGTATGTGTCTGAGCATCCTAAAGGCAATTTTCATGGCTTTATCATTAGCATCCACCCTCCCACTCCCACTTGGCATGCAGTTGGTGCCCAATAAATATGTGTTGAACTGAATCATTCCTAGCCCACACCGGAGTGGAATGAAAAGACTTCACCTTCCTCAAGATCAAAGACTATTTAAGCTTAATCTAAGTGTATACTGTAGGAAAAATGTTAATGTGGTTCTAAAAATGGAGAGAATAAGAAACATATTTTATTTCATAGTAAGTAATGTATTATATAACTCCTAATTATAATGACAAATATGGC
This sequence comes from Miniopterus natalensis, assembly GCF_054644295.1. Classification (NCBI taxonomy): domain Eukaryota; kingdom Metazoa; phylum Chordata; class Mammalia; order Chiroptera; family Miniopteridae; genus Miniopterus; species Miniopterus natalensis. Next base: position 24,449,949 of record NC_142084.1, read on the forward strand.
TCTAGGAGAACAAAGGATACTTAGCAAAAAATAAGGCAGATTTAATCACACTGTCTTGTGAGAATAAATTTAAAAGAATTACAATTTACCACAGCACTAAAGCTGCCTGAATGAGACACTGAAAGTCTAGAGATTTCATCTTTACATTCTGGAAACAGTTATAGGATTGATAGATGGAGAGAAGAGAGATGAGGCAAAGGTACAACTTAAAATATACAAAAGGTGTCTATTTCATTATGCTTTTGAACTCAGTAGATATATAACAGTCTTTTTCAAAGTATAGCTTAAAGGTTCAATTTTTATTGAAAAAAAAATATGCTTCACTAGAACATATAAAGTTACAAACTGGTTAGTTTAATGATAAAATATAAAATGCAAATCCTAACCAGAAAATTAAAATGTACATTAATCATTAATAAGAGCATTTATTGTGTGCCAGATACTGTGTTAATTCCTTCACCTACATTGGGCCATTTAATTCTTAAAACAGCTTTGTGGAGTAGCTATCCTTTTTAAATTTTAATTCTTCTATTTATTTTTTATATACTTTTTTTTTTAACATGTTTCTGTTGATTTCAGAGAGAGGAAGGGAGAGGGAGAGAGAGAGAGAAACATCAATGATGAGAGAGTCATTGATGGGCTGCCTCCCGCACGCCCCCCTGCTGGGGATCGAGCCGACAACCCGGACTTGCACCCTGCAGGGAATAGAACCTCGATCTCCTGGATCACAGGTCAGTGCTCAACTGCTGAGCCACACCAGCTGGGCAATTCTTTTATTTTTAATCCTCACCCAAGGATATGCTTTTCATTGATTCCAGAGAGGAAGGTGAAAGGGAAAGAGAAACATCTACTGTTTGGCTCCCACACGTGCCCCGCCCGGGGACTGAACCCAAAACCCAGGAATGTGCCTTGACCCGGGATCTAACCCCGTCCCTCACTCAGTACACGGGTGATGCTCCAACCAACTGAGCCACACCAGCCGGGCCTCTAATCAAGTTAATTTTTTTAGTGATCACATAACTTGCTGAGCACTGCTTCTGACACTTTGCTTTAATTAAATTAATATCAATGTTCTAAAGCCTGGAATGGAATGTTTCATTTACAACTGAATTTGATGAGTGCTAAAATACACTGGGAAGAGTGAATGAAAGGTTGGTACTAAAAATATTAACTCTTCTTCCCCCACCCTCTTTTTTAATCTCACTCTGAACTGTCCAGAAGAAAATTACAGATTGGGCTAATGATCTACAATACAAATTTAAATTATATAACTGCTTTTAAGACATTACTCTATTCCAAAGTAGAAAAGATGGTGAAAGAAATGTGCTCACATCTACATGTGATAAATGGATGACAGAAATACATTCTTCATTTGTCCTGTGTTTAAAAATATTTGTAATTATATATATATATATATATATATATATATATATATATATATATATATATCCACACACACACACACACACATATATATAAAAGCCAACTGTGTTAGAGCAGGGTTCATTGAAGGGTTGTTTTTTTCATTAGAAGAATATAATTAAATATAGAAATATATGAAGAGAAGAATCATTGAAGACTGAATTCCTGTCACATAAATGAATTAAATGAATAGTGTATTATAAGGAACCTAAAAAAAGATTTATATAAAAAACTAAATTATAGGACTAGGTTACTAAAAGATAATACTTACATCAGCAAAATTAAAAATATACATGCCACTCCAATTCTATTAAAAGGCAAGCCTTTTATCTCTAATTGAACCAGTTGTTATGAATTAAAAAGTTAAAATACCACATAATATCATCCAGTGAATGAGTATGTAATATATAAGAAAGACAGATCTAAACTTTAAGTCAATTTTTAAACCTCACTTATGATTTAAAATTTTTAATATAATATTTTCCACATTAGATTTATTTCTGGTTTATACTGCTCACTACTAAATAAGTAGTGAGTATTATACTGTCATTTTTACTGTCATTAGTATTATACTGTCATTTTTCTAATGACAGTATAATACTAATGGACATTTTTCTGAACAACTAGATAGCTACATAAATACATACTTAAATACAGTTGTAGTTGGGAAGTTAACCATATTTCAAGCTTAAAAAATAAATTATCAAACATGCTCAGCGTTTTGTTTTTTTTTCCAGGTAGATTAAAACTACTTTTATATTTAAATAAACTAAGATAATATATAACCACTGCAGAAAAATCATCAAAGCATAAAAAAAGACAAAATGCTCAGTGCTCAGAGGCAAACTCTATGAACAGTATGGGCTTATCTTCAGGAATATTGTACATACAAATACATTTAAAAAATTTTTTTAATTGAGTTTATTGGAGTGACATTGGTTCACAAAATCATACAGGTTTCAAGTATACAACTCAACAAAACATCATCTGCACCCTGCATCATACACCCATCAACCCAAGCAAAGTCTCTTTCTGTCTCCATTTATTCCCCCTTTGCCCACCTCCACCTCCCTCCACCCCCTTTTCCCTCTGGCTATCACCACACAGTTGTCTGCGTCTATGTGTTTTTCATATGTGTGTGTGTGTGCGTGTGTGTGTGTGCGTGCGCGTGTGTGTATGTATGTATGTTTTTTGGCTAATCCCTTTGCCTTCCTTCATCCTGCCCCCAAATTCTCCTCCCCTCTGACAGCTGTCAGTCTGTTCCATGTATCCATGCCTCTGTTTCTATTTTGTTAATCAGATTCCACATATGTGTGAAATCATATGATAGTTGTCTTTCTCTGACTGGCTTATTTCACTTAGCATAATAGCCTCCATGTCCATCCATGCTGCCCCAAAAGGTAAGATTTTTTTTCTTAGAGCTGAATATATTCCATTGTGTAAATGTACCACAGCTTTTTAATAAATAAAATAATTCTAAAAATGCTGTTTCATAATCTGATTTTTTTCTTGTAACATACCAGGAAGGTCTAAGAAAGTAAAGGTAGACAATAAACATTATATTTTTAAGTGCCTACACCATATCATATCTTACTAATATCCTGACTTTTTTAACTACACCCCAGGAATAGATATTTCTGTTGCTTCCAGTTTTTCCACTATAATAAACAAATCTTCACATTTCCCCCAAAATTTATTTTTTTCCTGAAAATAAATGTCAAGGAGTAGAATTGCTGGGCTATAGAGTATACATAAATATTTTAAAAATAAATTGGCATTTCATTCAAGAATCTCTTACTACTTTGAACTATTGTTTAATACACAGAGAGAGTACTTGCTATAATTTGTAAAAACTCACCATTCTCCTCAATCTTTCCATAGCCTCACTTCCCCTAATAACAAACAATCCCCCCTTCCTCAATTTAATTCAAAGTAAACAGAAGGTCACGGTTACAATTAACATATAGATAGAATTCTATATGATTTTTCTATGTACATACATTCTTTCATTCAAGTATATCATATTATATTCAAAGAAGCCACATCAAAACCACAAAGAAACTACAAATTTAAGCCAGCCTTGTCCCATATCTCAAAACAATTACCTTTTACCCCCTAAATTTGTCCTCTTGGAAAGGAATACAGGAAGCTTAATTCTCTCCATTTTTGAGAGTTGAAAAGAGAAGGGCTGAATGCAGGAACACCAGAATACATAAAATATACAAAAGTGATATCAAACCTCCTTCCTTACACTGAATTCATACATCCTCAGAAGAGAATTAGTATCACTAATATTTACATATTACACATGTACACTTTCGAAGATATAAATGCACAGTAGTTTTGAATACTCTTATAACGAATGTTCAGTTCAACAAACATTTGAGAGCCCACTGTATTTTAGTAACTACTAATTTCTGTGGGGATATAAAGATGAATGACCTCTGGTTCTTGAGCTCAAGGCACTTCCCATCTATCTAACTTAGAAAAATATGAGCAAAGCGACTAAAAAACTCTATTGCCAAGTCACAAATAAAACAACCAATATTCTTGAACAAGATGAAACTCCAGCCAGTTGTTTCATTTCTGACACAGGTCTCCTGAGTGCTCAACTGCCCAAAACAAGGGGAGTTAATGTAATGGCTTTAGGCACCTGAGTCTGAATTCAGCCTCTAAAAAGCCTCTAACTACTGATCTAAAAGGCTTAGTAACTGTCTAAATCACCTCTAAGGTAGAGAGATGGCCCTGGTGCATACTAGGTAAATGGACAAACATTTGATAGATGCTGAATTAATAAACACCTTGTGCCCAACACACAGAAGTTGCATTTAAGTGTCAACTAAATCTTAGGGCAATTTGGGTAGCAGAAATGACACTTGATTTGCAGCAATGAGGTTCTACTCCTAACTGGCTAATGATATGTGACCTCAGGGAGGCACAGGGCAGTCACTTGGTCTGTCTAGTCAGCAGCATCTTAATTCACAAAATGAAGGGCTTTGGCAAATCTCTAGTTCAGATTACAGGCATTTGAAGGATGTTGTGCGAATGGATCTAGGTTGTGCCTCTGGTTTCGATTGCACCTCTGGTTTTATCTTTTTTCACACATAGAATATAGTATTGGGTCAGATCAGCTGGGCTGCAACTCTGATTGCGGCCACTTACTAACCTGGGGGGGTTACGGCAACTCTCCAAGCTTCCCTCTCCTTGCCAGTATCAAGAGGAAACTGATGGTGCCCACCTCAGAAACCAGCTCAAGAAATCTGTGTAGCAACTCTACACAAAATACTTAGAACGCTGAACCACATAACATTAGGTCAGATTTCATACAATAACTATCATGTTGTAATCATCATCACTGTCATTATCATTATCACTAAGAGAACTCTCATAGGAGAGATTATTTAGAAGTAATTTCTTCATCACACTGATGTTTCATGATGCTGAACGCATGGAGAGCTTCACAGGAAAATATTATTCACATATTCACAGAGTGACAAACTCTAACATATACAAAAATGGCTTACAAGATGAAAAAAATCATCAAATAATTAGAGAAAGCGCTTTCTATTTAAAATTTGTACTTCACCATCATAAATTTTCAAAGAAATAATTTTATTACAAATGAAGTAATTAGCAATTCATTGTATTAAAATATTGTTTTATATTAAGCATCATAGCACCAGCTTATAATCAATGCTTTGCTTACACTCTTCCACTTGCCACTACCTTTAGAAATGAAGGGGCGAGGAGAAGTCACTTGGTCTTATCATAAATTATGAAGTAACCATTTTTAAGTAATAATTACACAGAGTCTGAAAACTAAAGTTCTGAGCAGCTGCTACTATATCAGAAACCATAAAAGCCAAGAACGTACTAGTTTTTTATATCACCATGCCTAACATGACTTCTCTACAGTATATTTTCTGCCAATAACATACTTCCCAGAATAAATTATAAATGGAGAGCCTTTCTACAGAAAGCAGAGACACCCCAGGGCGGCCAGGGATGTGCGGGGGCCGCTGTGACTGTGCCCGCCCGCTGCGCCCTGCCAGGGCGCCAGGAGGGCCTGCGCTCAGCCTCCCATCCCGAGGCCCTCACGGCCGCGCCACGCGGGCACCGCGTCCCCTGCCACACGTGACAGCCCTGAAGCACCATAAATACACAGGGGCCTTTGCTTTTTGTTCTTAACCATGGCACTTTTATTTCGCCAGAGACAACTTAAAAGATTCTGTGTTCTCAGATCCTACTTTGAGAATGAGTGACAGGAACTGTATCAAGAGCACTGGAGGCAGGCAGGGAGGGGCGTAAACACACTCTAAACATTTCAGTCGGGATTACTGCTCCCCTGACTGGTCCCACTTCACTGAGCCAGAGTCGGTGCACACAGGGCCAGCGGGCTCCCCCTTCCTGTGGCGACGCTGTGCCCCCACACCGGGCCCTGCCATCCCTGGTACGGGACTCACACGGAGGACCAGGCAGGGGAGCAACCGGAGCGGGACGCAGCTCTCACCGCTCCAAGGCGTCCCTCCTCACTGAGGGCGCCTCGAAAGAAGCTCGGTGCCAGGACACCCCAGCCGCTCCAAAAGGGGTTGGATGAAATTCTCACATTTCATATCCAGCTACTTGGGCTAGTAAGTTATTTTTACAACTATAAAGAGTTCAGGGGTGGTCAATCTATTAAGAATGTAGGGCAGATACGAATCTGCCAAGCAGACAAAACAAACCTTCCAGATTGAGGATCCAGCACGTAAACAGTCACCGTGTTGTGAAATAGGGTGACGTTCTTAGAGAAAATACAAGTTTGGGTTTTAGAGGGAGTAGGGTAATTTCTATGGAGGATGGGAGCAGGGGCAGATCTTGCTATAAAGTCTGTTCTTTGTCAATAGGGAGACACTGAAAAAAACCTAAGCATAAAAATGCCTTTTCTAGAATGACGTGTTTTAGAGACCACTGCAGAAGCAATCATTTGGAGAGGGGCTGGGCTGTGAGGCTGCACCGCATCGTTCCTCTGGGAGAGATTACAAGGCCTTTAATCAAAGCACTGCCTGTGAAAATTGAGGAAAGGGGACTTTACCAAATGACAACACACGCTGCTGAAAACACACGCCCGGGTTGTGGGCTCGATCCCCAGTCAGGGGCATGCAGGAGTCAGCCAATCAATGACTCTCTCATCACTGATGTTTCTATCTCTCTCTCCCTCTCCTTTCCTCTCTCTGAAATCAATAAAGATACATTTAAAAAAAAAAAAAAAAAGAGAGAGAGAGAGAGGGAGGGAGTGGGGGGAAATAACTTTGAAATCCAGGAGAAACTGAGTTGCATTTAAAATTATCTAAAAAATTTAGCAACTATTTAAAAAGAAATCTTTTCTATTCATTTGAGCAGAAACGAGAGTTTTATATTCAGAAAATAGTCATACAGGAATATAATTCAGAGATATATAAAAACAGGCAAAATTTGCTCAGTTCACTTGAATATGCAGTTAGAGGTAGCCAAGCTAGCACTATAATAGGATTCTAGATTCTCTAAAATTCTTCATTTAAAGTATAATTAGGAAGGGGTGGCTAGAGGTGGAAGAAGGTATGGGGGGATAAATGGTGACGGAAAAATAAAATAAACTTTTCAAATAAAAGTATGATTAAATTAGGATAAGTAAAAGAAGAATGAGCTCTTTTTGGAAAGCGTGTGATCGTGCACTGAGTAATATGATATAAATCAACAATCACGGCTGAGAGGATTAAATTCCTGGGAAGGTATGACTGGAGTAGGCAGGATCTATGGCACAAAAGTTTCATAAACACCGTCGCTAAACGATAACTCACAAAAGGGGAATTCAATGAAGGAACCATCAAAGGGGATTGAGAAGTAGGAGCATCATGTGAGAGAGTTACAAAGGCAGTGAGAGGGCAACAGAAAGCATGAGACTCACCATGAGATCAGGAAGCATGAGCGACCCATCACAAGACCCAGTCAGTGGGCAAAAGATCGTGTAAGAAGAGGCAGGGCCAATGCATGGGACAAGGGGGTAGAGCAGGCAAGGTAGGCCTGTGACACAGAGATGGTGCCAGGGGAAGACACAGGCACAAAGTGAAGACACAGGCAACTAGAGCACACAGGCCACAGAGAACACCCAACATGGCACGTCTAAGAACTGGACACTGGGAGAGGACCAGAGTGGAGAGTTTCCCTACATCTTCCTCGCCTGGTTTTGAGTGCATGATGGGTGGGTGGGGGAAATATCCTTGAGTATCCAATTGTAGTGCATTTTCCCATATTCATCCAGAAACACAGACATACACACGCAAAGACACACATGCACGTGTACGCACGCACACATACACACAAACACACAAACTTGACTGCAGAAATAGGCCAGTAGCTGCTTTCATGGTGCGGCTTTCCCAGAACAAAGCTCCTGTAACAGACATGACGATTATTACTTAGCTAAGAAGGGCTACTACCACCGAGAATTTTAGGTTATGAAAAAATATCAGGATGCCTACTTCTGTACACATACCGGTTGGGCTTGTTCACCACCTCCTGGATACTAGGAATAGAAAGTGGGAAGGGAAACATTCTAGGGACATTTAATTTACTAAATGTAAATTAAACAAACAAGCACAGGAGCACTCCCCCTTTTAATAAAAGGTCTAGTAAAGGAATTTGAGTCCAAACCACTCTCTCTTGGGCAAAGGATGGCTAAAGACAACTCTAAATGGAGAGCGAGATCATAGGTACATATTAGCAGAACACCATTCACCTCAGACACTGAGGAGCTCTTCTCCCCACCCCCTATGCACCACTCCGCTTTAGTGCTAATTCCTAAAGCTGAGTATTGCGTTAAATAAAAAGAAATATTAGTCTCTGGTATGTTGTATGTGAATTTTCTTAGGTGATTAAAAAATTGGAAATACAAGTTTACAGATGGCAACCTGACAATGGATTATTACAGGAAATAGACACATTCAAGCTTTATTTTCTAGTTAAAGGTAAAATAAAATCAAAAGCACACAGCCCGTGATGACAGTGTCAGAAAGACGATTAGGCTGAATGGAACAATACAACAGTTCAAGTTTGCAGTGATGATGTTATGTGCACAATTAGGTTCAATAAGCTTTTAACAGACTTCAGCATCCAATTTCTCATTTTTAAGTAGAATCAATTGTGCTTCCATGAATCTTCAAACCAACTGAAGTATTAAACCAAACAGAAGTACAAGTTCTTTCATCACAAATTCCTTGTAACTAAAAATTGTGTGCCCTTGGCCCTCTGTCTCCTGGGTGACTGACAATGGTAGCAAGCAGGTACTTAAGGGAGAATCTTTCCATCCTGAAATAATCAGTCCTAGTCCAATGAGGTTTCAACCTGAAAGGAGTTAAGTAACTATAGCTGCCGGTCCCTAGAAATTACAATCCCTGACCCAGTAACCGGATTTATTCGCTGAACCTGTGTACAGTAAATGCCAGTGGGGTATTGCAAAAACAAACCAACAAACCAAAAGGAATGTATGATATGTTTACAAGCTATGTGAAAATACAGTCACATATTGAGGATAGAGATGGATGAGCACACAGAGGATGGGGTACAAAGAATGATGAAACAATAGGGGCTAACACAATTCTGGGAAGGGGTGATTAATAGGAATGGAACAGTTGAGAATGTCTTGCCAGGGAAGGTGACTTGAGCCAGGCATGAAATACAAGTAAGATTTGCCAAAGCAGCAAAAAGCAGTCCAAGCACAGAGAACCCTACAGAAAAGGAGTGGGGTCAATAACCACCATGGCAGATTTGGGGAGAAAGGAGGTAGATGACTGCTCTTTGGGTTTGTGGGTTCAGAGTGGTAGTCTAAAGAGTTTGGAAAGTTTTCAGAAACTGATGATATATTTCTTAAGTCAAGCTAAATAATTTAGATTTATTTACTCCATAGGTAGAAAGCAACATTGACATCCTTTTTGTTCAAATTACCTACTTTAATTCAGTCAAAATTCCAATCTGACTCATAACGGAAAATCCATCTCTTGCCAGAATTATTTAGTCATTGTTGGTTTAACAAGGCACACTGAGAGTGGCTCTAGAGAAGGCAGCCCTTTCGTTTTTGAATCAGCTAGAGATGAAGAGACATGTGACACAGTGCAGCTGAATTCCCCAGAGAACTCCAGTATGTGCAGGTTTACAGTCACTGGAGATGATCTCACTTTACCAAATGAATGTCCTTGGAGACAAATTCCATGCAGAATTTTAGACTATCTCCAATTCTCAGCAATGCCCAGTGACTTCTTATAAATGTTTGTTGACTGACCAAATGGAAAATATAAACTACATGAATAATGTCTCTGAGTATTATATTAAATTGCTGAAGCTCCTTTCTAGAAGCAATGTGATACAGCATAAAAAATGTGAGGGTTGAAGGCAGATAAACTTGAGTCAGCAGGGTTTTTTTTAGCAATATGGTTTTAGACCAATAACTTCTGTAAGCCACAATTTTCTCATTTGTGAAACAGGGGTAATATTAGTACCTTGCAGAATTGCTGTGAATATAGATATGTAAAAATCTTGCCTAGCTCAGTGCCTGGTAATGTAATAACAATTCAACATACAGTACATAGTATTCTGATGCTAGTCTTTTATTAATTAATGACTAAAGATTTATATAGCTAAATGAGTAGCATGTAAAAATAAAATTAGGAACAACACCACATTTTTTATTATTTTTTTGCGTATCTTATAACAGCATCTTCTTAAAACAACTTATTATATTTGAATAATTAAATAATGTATTCACTATCTACTGTCTTTCTCTGTTAAATGATGCCAAATCTAAAATGCACCATTTCCTACCTTATTAAAACTAAAATATATGTAGAGTCACTTCCAACTTTTTTTAAATCCTCACCCAAGGTTGTTTCTATTGACTTTAGAGAGAGAGAGAAGGGGAGAGAGAGTCACAACCCAGGCCTGTGTCCTGACCGGGAATCAAACCTGCAACCTTTTGGTGGACAGGACGACACTTCAACCAATTGAGCCACCCAGCCAAGGCACTTCCATCTTCTTATAAATTAGAGAACAGAGTCATCTTGAAACTTCTCATTTTCAATCTCTTGGACCTGTTCAGTACATTCCCTTTGAATGTTAAATATTCTAAACATTTTATGTATTTTTATGTTTTTTTTATTGATTTTGAGAGAGAGAGAAAGAGAGGGAGAGAGAGAAACACACTGATGTGAAAGAGAAACATTGATGGGTTGCCTCCCATACATGCCCTGACTGGGTATCAAACCTGAAACCTAGGTATGTGCCCTGACTGGAGATAGAACTTGCAACCAAGTTGGTATACAGAACAACGCTCAAATCAACTGAGCCACCGGGCCAGGCTTCATGTATTTTTAAACAGAATACCAAAGAATGTGCTAAGTATACATTTTAAAGGCACATATTGCAATGAATCTTAATTTTCTAGCTTCATGGAAAAAAGCTGTCATGACCTTATATTTATCCGACATAATGGAGGCATTTACATAGATATTTAACAAAAATAATTTAGAGTTGCATATATCTACTCACTTTTCCCACCAATGCTATCCCATACATCATCAGGTTTAGACATTTACCAAATTCAAATCACAGCATGGCTTTGGCAGCATAGCTTTACAGCCTGGAGGAGCTGGTGGCATTATTAATCAAATTAGATCCACACATCGTGCCTTTTTCACAAACAGGAGAAAAAGTATGTCCACAGTTATGCAAAGAAAATCGAATCTAGAGTATCAACCAAGTCACACAGAACAGTGTGAATAAAGGATAGGATCTCAGGAAAATGACACAAGCCACAAAATGCTCCTACGTGATCAGTGCCATTCCACTCAAGTGGTTTAGATTAATATAAAGTTACTCTGAGGGTTTATCCAGTCCTCACCACTGATCAAATGCAAGGATTATTTAATGTTAGCATGCCATTTCAGATCTCTCTCACTGTAAACATTTTCAACCCAACAGCTTCATCCGTCTGCCTGTCCATCCGTCCGTCCATCCATCCCTGAAGTCAAACAAATGCATATACTGAGTACCTCCTATGTGCCAGTCCTCCTGCTAGGCCTCAGCAATATAAATGTTTATAAGACAAATATTTTCTCTGATTACAAGTTGCTCACAGCTCAGTGGGGGAGACAGAAGAAGTGAGTCAACAAATAAGACAATTACAAGTTGCAATAAGTCTTAAGAAAGAAGCAAACAAAAGGCTGAAGTGAAGATCTGCATTAAAAAGCACAAACAAGGCCTATCTGAGAAGACAGCCTTCAAGTGGGGGTCTAAGGGATGCCACGGAGGTAGCGTTACAAAACTTGGGGCCCGCCGTACAGCAGAAGCACATAGTGTGGCCAGAACCTTAGGGCAGGAGAGAGCTTGGAGTGTTGGGGCAACTGAAGGAAGCACAGCACTCATCTTATTTACTCAACAAATAAATATGTGCACGATGCTTCACTAGCCTTTGGCTGCGAGTTCTCTTTTCCCTCCTTGATTCAACCAGAAAGAAACTACCTTAATGAATTAAAGTAGAACATTGTGCTCAAGCTTATAGTCCTGGCTGACCTTCAGCTCTTGTAGAAGTAGCACTTATGAATACCTTACCAAATTGATTCCACCATTGAATAAGAGATAAAAGAATTTAAAATTGGGAAGGAAGATATATTTCCCACTCCAAAGGATCTTGAAAATCCACTTACATTATGCTTTGAAATTGCATGTCCTTTGTGTAAAGAGAAATGAATTAAATACTTTATGAGAAAGTTTCTATTCAGGCCTGAGTGCAGTCAGACAAATAAAAATAACTGACAGTTGTCCCACAGTATTTCAAGTTAAATGTCTACAAAGAGCAAGCAAACGTGTTCAGCATGCAATCAGTACACTTAATGACTTAACTACAATTATCTAATGCTTAGTTGAAGAAAATATGCATCATAAAACATGATCCATTTAATTACATTAAGTAATGTTTAAGCATTAAACATTAATGAGTAAATCATTACCTTGATAAGAAGTATCAATTACTTTAAATACAGTGGTATTTATACTGGCTCCAGAAATCTGGTTCCAAACTTGTACCAATTTATTTAGCCCTAGCTACGCTACCTCTTAACCTCATGTGTGTGTTTTTATAAGTACAAAGTATGTTTTTTTTAATATGTGTTTACTGATTTTTAGAGAGAGAGAGAGGGAGGGAGAGAGAAACATCAATGATGAGAAAGAAACATCATCAATCTGCTGCCTCCTGCACGCTCCCTGCTGGGGATCCAGCCCGTAACCGGGGCATGTGCCTTGACTGGGAATCAAACCATGACCTCTTGGTTTCTGGGCCAATGCTCAACCACTAAACCACACCAGCTGAGCCAAAGTAAATTTTCTGAAGTATCATTTTACAAGAAAATAGGGAAGGATCTATCACAATGGCATCAAGTTACGTCCACTGACCCTTAGATGCTTCTGTGAAAACTACAGTAATTCTGTAAAATATACACAAATACGTAACACTGATTTAACTAATGTGATATCTATTGAGTAGGAACATTTTTCACAGCAATAAGTCACTCCCCCAGATGCTAGCGAGATAACTTAAATCAGTGGTTGAGAAATACCCAAGGAGCGAATTAAATGCAGATTCCCAGTCTTCAAGTCTAGAGACACTGACTCAGTTATGTCTAAAGTGGGGCCAAGAAATCTGCATTAACAAATACCCATACATTCCAGATGCAGGTGGACAAACCCCGGCCTGAACTTTGGGAAACGCTGCCCTTTGTAGCGTGGAACATCTCAACAAGAATGTTTAAGTACATACTGGCCTATTTGCTCCAGGATCTTACTGTCACAGAATGCTTACCATGTAACAAAAATCTACAGTCAAAATTATTGGTTAACATTTGCTTTTGCTCCCTCAAAGTCTGAAGTTTTAACCACTCATCAAAATGGTTTAACATAGCACAGTGCATTTTGCACTCAATATCCAACTTAAGTTTGCCAAATTACAATAAGGCAGATAATTTGAATATTGGAAATATGAATTTTGCATACAAAAGTCAGAGGTAAGCATTTGACTTTAAAAAGAGGCCAGACTTGAGATCATATGGCCAAATTTCAAAAGCACTAGCAGCATAGATAAAACTGAAAACTCAGAGTTCACATAGAGTTTACTGCAAATTCATTTTAAACTATATTTATGTGTGGATGTATAAAAACATATTATGAGATGTCTCTTTAATAGAAATAAAAAAACGAATGTAGGTTTCCAGTACAGTTTACATTTAGCAAGACTCAATCTATTTGCTGACATCTTAGCAAGAGGTGTAAGGACTGCTTCTTCTTGCATCTCTATACTAAGGAAGCATTTTATTTTAATTTGTAGTGGATTTTAGAAGAGTACATCATCATAGTTTATGATGAGGGGAGAGGGATTTAGTTCATAAAAACTGATCTTTAGATTTATTCCTATTATATCATATTTGTTCCTTTCTTCCCACTTCAACCAAGCAGTCATGCAAAGTAAAAAAAAAAAATGACTCAGTGGTAAACTAAATTCAATGAAAAAAACTAGACGTGAATGTTGCTTCTAGATGTGTCCTTTAAAAACCCTTACTATGGCTCATTCCAAACACTCAGGCAAATTAACGCCTGTCAGATGAAGTGCATAATGCTCGAGGACACGGCCAGGTTTAAGCACGGCTTGCCTCTGAATGATCCTTTCTAGTCACTCACTGTCTTCTGTATAATTAATAGCCACTCTCCCAAATCACATGCCAGTTAATGAGATGCAGAAAAAGGCTTAAAGGTCTGTGCTGCAATTCAGCCTTAATGAAAGTCAATATCCCTTTGCCAAGAAAGCTCAGATCACATTTGGCTTTCTCAGATAATTAGGAGGGTTTTTATGAAACCAAATAGTAGCAGTGACTGGTAAATATTAGACCTTTTAAATAAATGCCATATTTAGCCAGAAAAAGAACAGTTCAGCAGTCGCTTTTCAGAAATAAATTTGTTTTGTTTTCCTCAAAGGATAATTTAACAGTAAACAAGATACACATATCGGTGCACGTCCATAACTCGCATGCCATCTAACACTTTCCACCGAGTGTGACCCCTTGAATGTCCTGTTCATTCTCCTTTCTTGGCCGGCCTTGGGTGGAGTGCCAGCTCCTTAGACTGGCACAGGGCGCTCCGATACCCGACCCCAGCCCTCCCACCTCTCTGTTCTCCCCCCACATGCATGGGGCCCGGGAAGCTCCGCACACTGTGTAATCGGCCCACGCCCGTCCTTCGGAAGCAGACTTTCTGCAGTGCGCCTCACGCCCTGAAACGCTTTGCTCCTTCCCAGCGACACGCACCGGAGGCCAACTCGCTCCTGCGGTGCCCCGCAGGCTTCGCTGTGCCCCGCGGCCCGCCTGAGCCAGGGGGCCCAGCCCCGGCCCCGGCGAGTGCGGCCCAGCAACACCCCCAGCTCCTTCCCTGTCCCGGCACCATCGCCGACTGTCAACCCACCTGCGGGGGACAGGCCTCTGTCTGTCCCCGCCACTGCCGCCTGGGTCACGCAGCCTTTCTGCAGGAAATTTGATTTTATTCAGGCTCATTTAGGTATATAAAATTATCTGAAGGCAGACATATTTCCATTTTCCTCCCTCCTGTTTTTAGTGATAATACAATGCCCATAATGGAGACAGAAAATGAGGGGAGTTCTGAGGGGGGAAAATTCAGGTTAGAATATCTATATAAAAAATCCTGATTTTATTTCACTCATTTTTTATCACTTAACTTTTCTTTTTCTTTTTTAAATTTATCTTTATTGTTGAAAGTATTGCAGATATCCCCCCTTATTTTCCCAATTGATCCCTCCGCCCCGCGCCCCCCCCTTTCCTCACACTCTTGTCTGTGTCCATGGGTTATGCATATAAGTTCTTTGATTACTCTCCCCTCACCCACTCCCCACCCCCACCCCCACCCCCCAATTGAGATTCATGTCTGTTCCATGTTTCTATGTCTCTGGATCTATTTTGCTCCTCAGTCTATTTTGTTTGTTAGATCCCACATATGAGTGAGATGATGGAAAACTAAATCAGGAAGAATCAGAAAACCTGAATAGGCCAATATCAACTGATGAAATCAAAGCAGTAACAAAAAACCTCCCAGCAAACAAAAGCTCTGGTCCGGATGGCTTCGCAGGGGAGCTTTCTAATTCTTTAAGTTGTAGGGTTAGATAGTTTACTAAAAAATTCTTCTTGCTTTTTGAGGTAGGTCTGCGGTGCTATGAACTTCTCTCTTAGGACTGCTTTTGCAATATCATTTAACTTTTCAATTTAAATTTCAACCTAAAATCTAATCCCCAAGTGTGAGAATGACTGTAAATTGCATTTTACAAATTATTGTGATGACAAATTTGAGACTCTATGTTGTTAAATATTTAAATTTTTAACAAATTTAACAACAGATAATTTTCAACTCTAAAAAAAAAGAAAATTGAAATAAGTGAGTCTAATAGTCTTAAGCTATTTCCTATCATATATACAGAAGAAATATTTTGTTACACATGTGGAAATACACCATGGGTCAGACCAACACCCAAATGACCACGCTTTCAAATAAGTTTGTTAGAGTTTTGATGTTCCTCCAAACTG